>NW_027457014.1:0-203425 GCF_040206685.1 Ascaphus truei | reverse complement strand
TGAGAGTTAAAAAAAACATTAACTGATTCATGTTGTTTTGTCATTCTTTCTTATTCATTGGTGTACTGTAGGTGTGGGGGAGGGAGGGGGGGTGTTGTCAATGATTATGATTAGCAGGAATGTAAATAAATATTTATTTTATTTTATCAGGAACCAAAAATTCAAATATAAAAATAATCATGAAAAATACATAATGCAGTCTTTATTAAGTTCTTCTGGCAGATTGAAATTGGATAAACATTTAGAAAACATTTGTAAAACATGGTAAAACATGAATAATGCACATTTATAAGAATAATATTTAATAATATATAATGTATAATATATATATATATAGTAATATACTTTTTTCCGTCTTTATCTTGTTCCTCATTCTGTGAACAGTACAGTAGTTCATTGAGAGAGGAGAGGTTTTGTGTACATCATTAATGCTGTTTATATAACAGATTTGACTGCACACAACACCCCACCTCCCCCAAGGCCATCTTTTTTTCCTGAAACGACAAGAAAACAAAAAATTAGTGCAGTTATGTGCGTAGTGTATTATGGCATTGTGTGATGTGTAGTACTACTGTAGATGGCTGGTGTTGCTTTCTCTGGAAAGAAAAAAATTGAGCAGTTAGTAGGCATTTAGTACTCACAAACTAGTCTATACTGGAACTACTGGAACTACTGTATACTCTGACTACTGTTAAATACTACAGTATGTAAACAGATGGCTGGTGCTGCTCTCTCTAAAATTGAGCAGTTACTGTACTCTACTGTAGGTGCATACTGTATTATGGCATTATGGCATTGTGAATGCAGTTAGTACTGTCAAACTAGTCTATACTGGAACTACTGTATATATGTGTGAGGAGTCTGGGATCGCGGCACCCGCGCCCTGGCTTCTCCTCACCTTCGTTAACCCCCGCTGCTGCCACCTACCTCCTGCTGCTCTGGGGGTTCCCCGCCGTCCCCGATGGTCTGCCGTTCCTGCTAGCTCTTCCCTCTCCCATGCGGCTGCCATGTGTCCCGGCCGCGCGCGTGAAAAGCGCGCGCCGGGTGAAGATAATTTATTCACTGCACTAGCAGTGAAACCACGCCCCCAGCACACTAATTGAAACTCCTGCCAGAATAAGAGTCCTCACCTGTCGGCCAATCAAGTGGACCTATCCAGGATAGCTCCACGCACTCCTCCAGGTCTGCCTCCACCTCTGATTGGTCAGCCGCACTTTATAGTGCCTGTCCTCCCACTCACTCATTGCTCGACATAGTTTCCACTTGGATTCTTCTCTGGAATTCTCTCTCTTATTCACTCAGGTTACGACTTTGCTTGGCGGACATCTATCTCTGGCTCTCGACCCCTGCTTGGACAACGACCTTCCGGAATTCTCCAATCCCTGACCTTGGCTAAACGGCAACGACAACGGCACTTCTTCACCGTTACCGGCAAGTATTGCTAGCCAAACGTCACCTGGCCTGGCAACGCCTAAATCACCACACTCCGGACACGCTCCTTTTGCTGTGGGTGTGTGCCCATATATGTTCCTCACCTCAGTAGAAGGGATGGGTCTGGTCTGCGGGCAGCACCGGCGTAACAATATGTACTGTATGTACTGTGCCATACTTACCTGTATCATACTGTACTTACAATACTACAGTACAGTACTACTTTCCTGATGCTTGCCCATTACGCGTGATCACAATGGGCAACACAGTCGCAATATGGTCTATATATTTATTGCAGCGTTCCACGGTGAGTACATCGTTCCAAAAACTCATTATGCCTTTCGCCAACTCGTCCTTTTTGGAGGGTTTCACCACTTTCCGAATATGGTCCTTTAGCTGAGGCCAGACCATTTCGATCGGATTGAAGTCTGGCGATCTGTCATTGGAAAAATAGGACAATTAGTTTAAGAGATACAGTACATAGTAAAAACTGTGGGAAAAAAATGAGACACGGTTACCGCACTTACTCCGCTGGCGTCTTCACCCAGTTGATACCGTGCTCAAGGATATGCGCTGTTGACGCGGTGTGCTTCGGATCGTTGTCCTGGTAGAAGCGGTGACCATCCAGGAACTCGTGTGTGATGTAGTCCACTATCTCAGCACAATTTTCTCTTGGAAGAAAGCTTTATTCATGATTCCTATAACAAGAAAAGAAAAGTGCTCAAAAAACTGCACAATAGTAAGGCTACACTAGAACAGTACAGTGCATAAGGCTACATTATATTTTAGATATTTTACCTTCAAAGATGACAATGCATCCTGGTCCACGCCTAGAGATGGCACCCCACACATGCAGCTTCACAGGGTGTTTTGGCCGCGGCTTCAAAGATATGCGAACTTTTTTGTGGAACGCAAAGGTGGCAAATCTCTCCAGCGAAACAGTAGACTCGTCAGTGAAGATGCAATCCTGGAAAGTTTCTCCACTGTCGATCCATGCCTAGGCCTGGACCACTCTCTTGATTTTGTTAACATCCCTTATCATGGGATACGCTCTGTAATGACAAGGAATAAATAATTTTAGCGGTACAGTACAGTTTCCTAAACAACACTTTTACCTCCTGTACTGTCCAGTACTAACCTCACACGTCCATATTTCCATCCATGCTGTGTCTCATCTTCTTTATGCTGGTCTCGGATACAGTGAGATTGTGATTTTCCTGCAGAGTGTATTTGACCCTTAATGCACTCTTCTCATCATTCTCCTCACTTATTTTGTCCACCAGAAGAGTTGTCTCCCTACAATGTAAAGAAAAACAAACTATTAATATGCAGCAATATAAAATATTATATACTGTACTGTTGTAATATAAATATAAATATAAAATATATATATACTGTTGTAATATAAATATAAATATACAAAATATATATACTGTTGTAATATAAATCTTAAAAATATATATACTGTTGTAATATAAATATAAATCTAAAAAATATATATACTGTTGTAATATAAATCTAAAATATATATATAATGTTGTAATATAAATATACAAAATATATACAGAAATATACAGTATACTGTTGTGATATAAATCTACAGAAATAACAAAAATATTAGATACAGTGCTGTAGATCTATAGTACAATATTTTATCTAAAAAAAATATATAAATTTAAGTTGTATAAATATATTTACGTGTTAGTTACCCTTGGTGCCCTTTTGCATTCTCTGTTTTTCCGTGTGCATGATACCTCACGGTGGTTGCTGGCACAACGATGGCAGAAGTAGCTAACCAGCGTTTGATAGCAGCAATTCGGTGTCCGCTCGTGTACATCTCCTTAATTCGCATGCTGAGCTCCTTGGAAATCTTTTTAACGGGCATTGCTGCGAGTAGAAAGAAATACAAACACAAGAATGTATATTCGATGTTTAGTCAATGTGTATTCAATGTGCAGTGAATCCACAAAATGGATGATGTATTTATACGGTAATGACTCACATTAGAGTATGCCCACTTTCAACACCTGTACCTCGTTGCCATGCATAAAAGGTTACACACTTTGCATAGCCCACCACTGGATGATCTTTATCTGAACTTGCCCTTGTCCAGATACTGCATTGTGCCATCTGCTTCCATGGATCAACCCCGATTCTATGGACGTAGGAAACCACTCACCTCTGCCGTGCCTGTCATGCAGAAAAAGCGAAAGGCAGTTGACGTTTCCACGCCAAGGTCAAAGCGACAGGCTAAGGCCAATAAAGAAAACCTTCTACTGACCCCAAAGGCTAAGGGTTTTAATAGACGTCAGCCTTATTATGTCAAGAAGAAATACGGTGATTTACACTCCACCCAAAACAAATGGCAGCCAACCCATCGAACCCGCAGACCACTTCCTCCCATACGATTCGACGACTCTGCCGCCGCTGTCCCAGAAATCTTCAGCCCGTCTTCTCCACTCCTCGTCCTCGACGCTGCCACCGCCCTCCCGGAAACCCACAGGCCATCTTCTCCAGTTCTATTCGACGCCGCTGCCGCTGGTGCCTCTGAAATCCACGGGTCACTTTCTCCTTTGCACTTAGACGACTCTGCTTCTCGCCCGGAAATCCAGAGGTCACTTTCTCCATCCCTCTTCGATGACACTGCCGCTTCTCCTTTACCGGATATCCACTGGTCACCTCCTCCACCCTTCTTCGATGACGCTGCCGCTTCTCTCCATGGAACCCCCATCTCATCCTCCATAGCACTCACCCAGATGTCCACACGCCATGCACAAGAAGCAGCTCGTTAGACCGGATGCTGAATGGGATAAGTGTGGATATCCCTGTGGACTCCATTATGCTGACAAAGATAGATCTGCTTCTGGAGATCATGCTAAATATGGAGCAACGGATGCTACGTATGGATCAATGGATGGATCGACGGATGGAGAAGAAAGAGGCTGACATAGCGGGTATACATCATTTTCTCGGTGTTCATGCCCCTGTTTCCCCGACGCCGGAGCAGGAGTGTGGCATGGATGTGATGAGTGGGAGCATCGACACCCTTCCATAACCAAGAGTACCCCCTCAACCAGAAGATGTAGTTTACATGTATGCCGTTGAGGAGGGCATGACAACCACGTCAAGACCACGCCAGGAGACAACACGGCAACCAAGACAGGAGGAAAGCTTCCTCCCTTAAAACCTACCCTCGCCTGTCGCCTCAAGCACATCCGCTCCCAGAAGACCTACATTCGCTCGCATCGATACGGTGCCCAACATCACCCTGCACGATCTGCCACCGGCGCTAAGGGAGAAGTATAGGGTGATGAGTGCTGGTGCACACCACAAGTATTCCTTGTTCATTTTTAAGCACCATGTGCCCTACTCGTTGTACTGCGACTGGGCCTTCAGAGTGAACTACGAAGGAAATTGCCTAAAAAAGGCACTTCCAGACAATTTAAGAAAGACCATTCTGGAGGAATTGCGGCGCTTTTATTCAATTACAGATCTTGTAATGAAAGGCGTTCGAGACTGCATTAATGGCTTTTTGCGCCATGCAAGGCATCGGCCATGGAAGGACAATCTGGTGGGCTGTGCATTTGACTGAGTGTTCCACTGTTGAAAATGTTTGGTAAATGTTTTGTTCCAGTCCCGGAGGGCCACAAAAAGGCCCGGTTTTCAAGGTTGTCTTACTGTAGTGGTGCAGGCCTGACTGTTCTGCACACCATCCCACTGCAAATGTTTTGACTTGCTGTTCTTGTGTAAAGGAGATGTTCCGTTTTGTATATTTTCTGAATAAAGAATGGTAAGACCATACTGTTGTGCTGAACTGTATTGTACATGTTTTGACCTGCTGAACTTAAATAAACGAGATGTTGTTGTGTTTTTTAACTTGTATTTATACAGAAATGTTTTAACTTGCTGTACACACACACAGGACCTGCACAATACCAGTCCTGGAGGGCTGCAAACAGGCCCGGTTTTCAAGGTTGTCCTGAAAACCGGGCCTGTTTGCTTCACTCAAGGACTGTAGTGGTGCAGGCCTGACTGACTGTTTTTCACACCATCCTGCTGTATAAAGTATGTTTCTTTAATAAAGGAGATGTTGCATTTTGTATACTGTATTTTATGAATAAAGATTTTTTTTTAATCACAGGTAAGACCATACTGTTGTGTTGAACTGTACTGTACGGTACTGTACATGTTTTGACCTGCTGTATTTAAATAAAGGAGATGTTGTGTGTTTTAACTTGGATTAATAAAAAAAAATTGTATTTACTGTACACAAGACCTGCACAATTCCAGTCCCTGAGGCCCGCAAACAGGCACGGTTTTCAAAGGTTACCCGGAAAACCGGGCCTGTTTGCTGCCCTCGAGGATTGTAGTGGTGCAGACTGTTTTGCACACCATCCCACTGTACAGTATATGTTTTGACTTGCCGTTCTTTAATAAAGGACATGTTGCGTTTTGTATATTTTATGAATAAAGAATTTGTTTTTATAACATGTGACTGTAAACCATACTGACTGACTGTAAATGTTTTTACTTTCTATACATAAACGTGAGGAACAGAGAAAAAACAGGCACCGTTGCTCAGGAAAAGGCAAAAATAGTAAATAAGCCAAGGAGAGGTTTGACCCTTAAAAAAATGTATTTAATGGAGCTAGCATACAGATACAGCTACATTACGGGGTACACAAGACCCCCACCAACGCGTTTCGAGCAGAGCTCTTTATCAAGGTGACTGATATCTGTACTCACCACTCTGCTTTTTATACCCCTTAACATCGTGCTGGCGTCCATTCGCAATTCACTTCCTGAAACTCCTCCGGACTTCAGATCTGAGAGCAAGCTGGGAGGGACACCGTAGCTGAGGAGCACAAGCTGGTGACGTCACAGGAGGAGTAGATCGGCCGAATTAGGGGAGAAAGCAGCAAGCAGGCAGCAGCTAGCAGACTCCCGAACAAAGAAGGGGATCCTCTTCAGTTCACTGACGTATTCTCACCTTACAGCAAGCGGTTTCACCTGCTGACAAGACCAATTCAATAACGCTTATGTCCTAGTCACTTTTGGTGAGTAGGTTTCAAATTTTACACCAAAGAGGAGCAAGTCTCAAGACATCTGGTCCCTATGCAAAGGCACAGATAGTTCTTTTTAGTGTAATTCTTTGTATTTTTAGTGTAATTCATTGCATTTTATTGTATTTTTACATGTATTAAATTGCTCCCTTTATATATCCTAGTTGTCCCTGGGTAATGCACTATTGTAGTGTGTATGCTTGTTTTTTCTCTTTTTTTCTGAGGGATTTCGTCCAGAAAGGAACTTTTGTCTACAACCACATCCAAACCATTCCTCAGCGCCACAGGAGGTGTCTTTCCCCTACAATACCAAATCTGGGTAGGAGATTCCAGATTCACTTCTTTGGGCAGCTCCAGGACTACCTTCGGACTTTATATCACAGGTTTTCGTAAATTAATGTTTGCATAAGCACTTTTTGTTCACCTTTATTTCCACCAGAATGTGCAGGCATTGTTACACAAAGCAATATTATCCATCGAAATCCCTCCATTAGCTGTTTTCTTTTCTGAGGAAAAACAAAAAGAAAAGTTTTACTGTAATGGTCAGTCCCCTAAAGAAGTTCCCAGCCAGTCCCACCAATAATTTTCTCGGGGGGCGTCTCTCTCCTGTTCACATGCGCACACACCTACCGTCGATGCGATGACACGTATATGCGTTTCAAGAAGACTCCAATGCGCATGCGCCTAGCGTTCCACCAATTGTTCAGTATCTGCAGTACTGTAGAAGCCGCTCAGCCAATGATATAGCTTACAGGAGAATCGCTTGACTTTTGAATCGCACCGATATTCATACTGTATTGTCAAAATAAAAAAAACACAGAAAATTATACGGCAACAATACTCACCATAGAATTTTCCATTCAGCTGGCGCGGGCCCCGGGCCATTGCCAGTCCAGTGTTCTTGATCATACACGTTGATAGTTGGCAGCGGGACTACTACATCAGTCAGCAGATGAGGCTGGAAATCGCTTAGGTACATGCAAGCTTGATCGAAACTGCACACGAAATCCGGCTCAGGCTTGCTGGACAGACAGCAAGGGTTGTCACTGACAGTGGGACCATTATTGGAAGCCGGTGCTGGTGCTGGCGCATTGCTTGGCAGCGACTGTCGTTTCTTAGTTGGTTTTAACACGACTTTTCGCCTTTTGCCGTCTGCATGATCATAGATACAGGAAAAAGCCTGTGATACACACCAATACCCTCCAATAAATTGTGGCTCAATACGATAAAAACATGGATAACTACATAACCTTTTCCTTATTGCATGCTTCCACACATGAGGAACTGGCAAAAATTTGTAAAAGTCATAGTTTTCGATAAAATACTGATAAAATTTGAACAACTGTTGCCGTCTTATCATCTGTTGCATTAATCGCGGCCTATATCAAATACGCGTAACTTCTGTCGGGTTTTTGGAAAACGGGCTGCACTTGAACACTCATGGCGGCGGGTCTCTGGAGAATACTGTAACAGAAACTGGTCTTTGTCTTTCTTTAATAGGAAAAGCCTAAATTGATTCATTATTGCAACCTCTTCCTTCAGTCTCAAGGCCAATTTACAATAGCACACTGTGGTATCTTTTTTAAACGAAACACCTGCAAGTCGACACATTACTCAAGCGCATGCACATTACAATTCATGAATATCTGCCATCTGGCGGACACGCGAAGAATTGCAACCTATTAAATCAGAATCATTGTCAATAAACGCATCAACCGCGCATCAACCGCGCATGACTCGCGCATGACCTGGGGCTGGGAACGCAACATAAATGTGGCATGCACCCGGTGAAGTGCGTCGCATTCGAGAAAAAAGCCAGGAAAAAAGCAGTTATGTTTCAGAATAAAAGTGGCCACAGCAGTAGCAGCACGTGTTGTGTGCAAAAGCAGGTCAGGCTGGTCAGGATTGCTGGAGCAATGCCTAGTTTAGTCTGTTATGGTCAACCATTATGGGTTTTGAATCTATGGGACCAATTAACAAAGCAGTGATAAGTGGTTTAGGTGTCGATAAATTGCCTTATAGCATGCTACAGCTTGATCTGCTATTCACAAAGCAGCGAAAACAGTGCAGTAGCACACTATTATAGCTTTTTTACACCCCTAAATAGTCAGAGTCAAAAAAATTCATCAGATAGGCCAAAAAAAGGCAAAAGTGCAATTTTTTGCCAGTAACAGCTATACACAAAGTTGTGTTAAGTTTATCGTTGTATAAAAGCTCGCCATATTTCTTCACCAGCTAAAGGCTAGAGCAAAAAAGATTGAGAGATGCATAAAAGCATGTCTTTTCCAGCACTGGTACCAATCCTGAGGCCTGCAGGGGTCTCTGGTTGGTCCCTGTGGGTGCCCTTGGTCCCCATTGTGCCCAGGTGTACCCTGGTGGTTCCCGTGGGTGTCTGGGGGCCTCCAGGTAATCTCAACGGGTGTCTGTGGGCCCCATGGGTGTCCAGGGGTCCTTGGGTGGTCTCATAGGTTGTCTGGGGGCCCCCAGGTGGTCTCGCAATTGTCTTGTGTCTCCACTGGTGTCCAGGGGTCCTTGGGTGGTCCCTGTGGGTGACTGGGGACGTCCAGGTGGTCCCTGCGGTTGTCAAGGGCCCATACAGGTGTCTGAGGGTCCTTGGGTTGTCCCCACAGGTATCTGGGGGCCTCCAGGTTGTCCCCGCGAGTGTCCGGGCCCACAGGTGTCTGGGGGTCCTCGGGTGGTCCCTGCGGTGTATGGGGTCTTCATTAAGGGGTTAAAAAACCCTCCCCCGCTACCCTGCCTGGACCAGCATTCCTAGAGCCACCACCACCACTACCATTGATTGGCACAGT
Organism: Ascaphus truei; assembly: GCF_040206685.1. Taxonomy (NCBI): domain Eukaryota; kingdom Metazoa; phylum Chordata; class Amphibia; order Anura; family Ascaphidae; genus Ascaphus; species Ascaphus truei. The sequence continues at coordinate 194,121 of NW_027457014.1, read as the reverse complement.
GTTAAAGCATACCCATATAATATAATATGGGCATGATATAGCATTATCATAGCCAAAGGTCAACCGAAAGAAAAAAACACAAACAATATCAAATTCAATCAAAACAATCACCAAATAAACAACAATAACAATACAAAATTAAACACAAACAAATACCAGAAATCAATAAACAATAACCAAATAAGAACCAGAATTGAAAATCAAAACACCAAAAAAACATAAATAAATGAAACTCCAAATAAACAACATTGTTAAAAGCTAAAGACCAAAAATAATCCACAATTAAAAAGGAAACACCAAAAACATTACAGAAATAAACATTTTAAAACCCAAGAAAAAATCCCATAATTCAAAATTAAACAAAAAACAAAAAGAACAAGAAGACCCTAATTGGACTACATTATAAGATGAAGAAAAGAAAGAAGAAGAAAAAAACTTATTCTATTTGAGGACTTTGTTCGAGAACTCCCTGAGACCCCGGGAATCAGAGGGTGAAGACATCTAAAGGTAAGAAAAAGAATTGAATGTATGTTATTTTAATCTTGCAGGTTTTTTCATTGTATTTTTTTTATTTGTATTTTTTTCATTGCCCATTGAAGTATTTATGTATACCCTTTTAGGGCTATAAATACATACAGTGACAAGCATTTTTTGGAAAATGCTTGCTTTTATTTCTTTATAATGTATTTTGGTTGTTTGATTTTTAATATTTATGCTATTTATTTTGTGTTTTGATTTTGAATTATGGGATTTTTTGTTTTGTTTATTTCTGTTATTTTTTTGGTGTTTTCTTTTTATTTGTGGTTTATATTTGGTCTTTAGCTTTTAATAAATGTGTTTATTTGGAGTTTTCTTTCATTTATTCATGTTTTTATTGGTGTTTTAATTTTTAATTCTGTTGCTTATTTGGCTATTGCTTTATTGATTTCTGCTATTTTTTTATTTACTTTGTTATTGTTGTTTATTTGGTGATTGTTTTGATTGAATTTGATATTGTTGTTTTTTTTTTAGGTTGTCTATTGACTGTGATAGTGTTATATCATGCCCATCCATATTATATGGGCATGATTTATCACTGTGCCAAACAATTGGTTTATTGGCATTTGGAATGTGTATATTTTTTATGTAATGTGTTTTATTTTTAGCCTGTTTTTTGTTTACTTCCTATTTATTCCTATAGTGTTAAAGCAGGCCCATATTATATGGGCCTGTTTTAACACTGTGCCAATCAATGGGTAGCGGGGTGGTGTACCCAGGTAGGGTGAGTGGGTAGTGGGGAGGGTGGGATAATCCCTTAATTACTTTAGCGGTAGCTAAATTCTAAGGTGATTAAGGGGTTTAGGGGCCATTAGATTGTATTTTTTTTTTTATTGTTGATGCCCATGGAGGACAAGGACGGTGATGAGGATGAGGACAGCTAAGGGGGTTATTGAGTCACGCTCATGCTTCCTCCAGTCTCTGGTGTAAACCAACTCCTTCCTTTTGCTGCTTCTATGCGTGGCGATATTCCCCTTCTCCACTGAAGATCCACTGAGGATTACTCAACAGGTTGACCAGTCATAGAAAACTAAAAGCACAGAGGCACTGAGGTTGAATAATATTATAATAAAAGTGAATACAAATAACAAGTATCAACTTACATATAATGAATTTGTTATCCAGTGAGATCTTAAGTGGTACAGTCCATGATGCCCTGTCCATGGGTAGAAGGGAAGCAGTGCCAAGCTCAAGACAGTCTATCCCGCGTGCTGAGATTGAGTAGTGTCTCCACCTTACTCTGCAATGCTATTTACGGGTATGTGCAGAACCACGCAGTCCGTGTGCTGTTTTGTGCACGCCTCCCAAATTCACAGTCTCTCTCTCAAGCCAAGTGGCAATTAGCCAAGGGGCAGATTTGCATGCAGTGTCCACAGTGCTCTTACCACAACATGTTTCGCAGACTAATCTGCTTTGTCAGGCGGCAGTTGCAAGCATCCACATCAGCTTTAATATCCTATCACACAGGTGTGTTTAGATATAATCCAATTTCTTGCATGTAATTGGGTCTCATAAGAAACCCCAAGCAGAAATTCCACACAGGTGTGTCAGATATAATCCAATTTCCTGCAGGCAAATGGGTCCATAGATCTCCTAAGAAACCCCAAGCAGAAATTATAATAATCTCTATATCGATCAATTGGACAATTACAATGGCAGAGTGTGATTGTGCCATCCTTTTAATACAGATCATATGCAATTTATCTGATGTGAGTGCTACAAAGGAGCATATAAAAACGTTATCTATTAATACAATGATAAATAATTAAAACATAGTTCCAATACCAACCAAACAAACTGTGACATCACAACAAAAAAAGGTAAATGGGAAGGGAAGGGGAAAAGCAGGGGGAGGAGGAGAGAAGAAAAGAGAAGAAGAAAAGGGGGAGGGGGAACTGAGGAGAGACATAATAGAAAAGAAGAAGAAATGTAACACATATACTGTGTATTCACACATAGCCAAATATGTATACACATATGTATATACATAACCTAAACATTTTTGGATTTAAAACAGGGGTTAATAATGACCCTGAAGGATTGTAAAATCTCTAAATAGACACACACGCACTAGTAACTGCGTGCATAAACCATAGGTGCCAGTTCCATTAGTATAATAAATAAGTGCATGAACATATGTAGAAAACATATCCCATACACTCACAACAAATGACCAAGCCAATATGAGTGTGAGCCCAATATTAAGGGTGGGGGGGGGGGGTAAATGAAGATTACCTCCCTATTTTAGAAAGGGGGTAAGTTCTATGTAATAATTCAACCCTCCTGAAAAATTACTTTGCAATGTAAAATCCAGTACTGCTCCCTTCTGGCAATATGGAGATCATGGTCCCTTGCTCTAATGTTATCCTTAATTCTCTCAAAACCCATATAGTTAATCCCCTCAATGCTACATCCATGGGCATCCCTAAAATGGATCAATATATGTGTCAGTGGTTTTGATGCCTCTTCCAACTTGTGGATGTTCTGAATATTCTGCGATGTTCCATAATCCGTATTTTGAGATTACGCTTTGTTCTGATTATGTACTGTAGTCCGCAGCTGCATTGCAGCACGCATACTACATATGTAGCCAGACAGTCAATGTAGTGTTTAATATGATACTCCTCTCTAGTAATGAAGGATTTTATAATCTTTTTGGATTTCATTTTCAGACAGATTTTGCATCTATTGCATTTATAATTGCCGATTATGCCCAAGGTATCTCTTAAATCCTTTTCTGAGTTTTATTAGTACCTTTTAGGAGGCTTGGTGCAAGAATAGTTTTGCTTGTCTGTGATTTTCTAAAAACTACAGGGGGTTTGGTGGGGAGAGCTTTATTGAGAATGGGATCCATATGTAACATATGCCAGTGACAGGATAGTGCTTTTTTAATTAGTGCATGTGAACTATTGAATTGGGTAATAAAATATGGAGTTTTTTGTTTCAGTTTTTGTGCATCGACACTAGTGCCAATTGCTGCAAGAGTTGCGGTATTAATTTCACCTCTCACTAGGTTGCCCACATTTTGTTTCTTTTTATCTTTCTTGTGAAACAGTGTTTCCCTGTTTTTATTGGATGCTTTCTGATATGTGGTCAGAATTAATTGTTCCTTGTATCCCTTCTGTCTGAATCTTTCTTTTAAGAATTCCAACTGTTCCTCAAAGTTTCTAATATCCGCACAATTGCGCCTTAAGCGGAGGAACTGACTGTATGGAATATTGTCAATGCATTTGTGTTCATAGCCACTAGTAGGATGTAAATATGAATTGACATTTGTGGTTTCAAAGTAAGTTTTGGTGAGTATACTGTTTCTCTCATTATAGATTATCAGATCCAGAAATGTAATTTGGTCTCTACTGATCTCACTCGTAAATAGCAGATTACATTTGTTATTATTGATGTTCTTAATAAAAGAGTCAAAGGAGTCATTATCACTGTTCCAGATAATGAGAATGTCATTGATGTATCTCCTCCGAAGCACGAGCTGTGGAGGAGATACTGTCCCGCCCGAGCTGAGTCTAACAAAAGACGGGAGCTGGCCGGGCACACGACGGGCAAGTCGCGGAAAGTTGCGGGTGCGTTCCCCGCACGTTCCCCGGACTTTCCCACGCTTCAATAGATAAGCGCTATGGCGCTTTCTATTGAAAGCGCCCGAGGCGCGGGAAAGCGGCCGCGAACCTGCCTGGTTTTCGGCAGGAGACTGCCGCGCGGCGCCAGCGGTTTTTTTAAATTGCGGTGGCGGCCGCTTTAGATTCAGCTGCGCCGCCACTGTACACTGGTTTTCCATATATGTTTTTTTAGGATGAGAGCAGCCTTCATCCTGGCAGGGGTAAGTGCAAGTTTTATTTACTTTCTGCTCCATATTTATGTTTTATTTTATATGGGCAAATACACTATTATCCATATCTGAATAATAGAATTTTGCCCATTACTGTACTGTATGTATTGTGTCAGGGGGGAGTGTACTTATTTTAATGTATTTTTTTTATGCACAGGATTGATACCGCAAGCCAGCGGGCATGCCCAGACACCTGTGGGGTCCACCACCCGTGGCACCTTCATTCACCCCCTCTGCCCCCAATAAACCTGCTATTGTGCCTTAACCCCATCATTGCCTTAGTGGCTAGCCACTAAGGTAATGAAGCTGCTTTAATGTAAATTTTAATAATAATGTGTGGGAGCAGGGGGTCTCCTGAGCTGATCTACTTTGATTTATGCCTCAGGGACCTTCCTTAGTTACTGAGCACTGGTATGGGTCATCGGGTGCCAGTATTGCCGCCATTTTTAGATTGTCCACGTCACGTGACCGAGGGATTTAATAAATGGAGGAGATACCAGCATCCCATATAACCCCATATCAGGGCCTGTAACTTGGGAAGCAGGGGGTCCCTGAAGCTGAAATAAATGAGGGTCATCTCAGGAGACCCCCAGCTCCCGCGCACAATTAATAAAAATTACATTAAAGCAACTTCATTACCATAGCGGATAGCCGCTATAGTAACAATTGGTTTTTTATTTTTCTGAGGTTTTTTATACTAGTCTGCGGGAGCAGGGTATTCTGAGGTTAACTTCATTGATTTCAGCATTGGGAACCCCTACTTACCGAGATACAGGTCCTGTTGCGGGGTGCCGGTATCCCAGTACAGGATTTAAATCCCAGAGTTATGTGACAAGGGAGATTCAAAAGTACTGGGATATCAGCACCCCATAACAGGACCTGTATCTCGGAAGAAAGGGTGCACGAGGCTGAAAACAATGCAGTTCAGCTCAGGAGGCCCCCAACTCCCACACACTATTATCAAAATCAATTTTTTAATTGCACGATCGCCAGTAAGAGCCGTGCATGGAGACGCAGCTTCACCATGCAGCTCTTCCAGGCTGCAAATTTTTCTAACAGTTATCGCACTATAGGATTTATAGCACGATAGCACTGGTACAAAAAACAGGTCTGACGAAAGTGAATTTTTTCTATCAGTCTTAAAAAATGGCGTTCATTCTTAGTGAAAACCAGTTCTGGCCTCATGTCTTAGAGCGCGATAAACAAATGCATAGGGGCCTATGCAGTAATCACTGATAAGCCAATTATCGAGGCCTTTTTGCCAAAAAGGCCCACTGCTATTCAGTAAGCCCTGAAGCCCTGATAAGTCGCCGATTAAAGGCCTTACGGCAATTTTTTTTTCCCAAGAACAAATGTTCACCAGAGAGAGTACCTTATCGGCAGGTTATCGCCAGGTAGACTGTCTCGCCACCGGAAACTCGGCATGTAGCTCTCGCACTGATTCACCAGGGATTCAGCCATTCTTGCATACTGCAAGTGCAACACGCCAAAAACATGCCGAGTTTGAACCCCTGCCAAGAGTGCTTCTTCGGCGCTTACTGCATGGAGCCCACAGTTTTTGCACAACTGCCAAATTGTAAACATGTTCTTCTAAAATATTGCATTAATAGACTTAAGATACAATACAACAAAGGTTTATTTTTACCCGGATTATTCTTTACTCAAATCATTAAATGCTATAGAGTGACAAACTAACATTTCACTCCATGACATATAATCATTACTCCTTAAACTATTTACCATTAAAAACAGGCAAGCAGCGGATAGCACCCGACGAATCATTGATCTGTTGGATATATCCAATAATGATAAAATATGATGTTGAGTTTAGATGCAGAAAAGGCGTTTGATAGGATCGACTGGCCATATTTAGAGGCTATGCTTGGAGCGTTTGGATTTGGAAATAAACTAAATAAAGCAATCTTCTCATTATATTCTAACCCTACAGCTAAAGTTGTTAATCAGGGTCATCCATCAAATACACTTAAAATTATAAGCGGTACGAGACAGGGCTGTCCATTGTCTCCCCTCTTATTTGTCTCTGTATTGAACCGTTAGCATCACAGATTCGGAAACACCCTGACATCTCAGGAATCAAAATTCAATCCCAAGAGCATAAAATAGCTTTATATGCAGATTATATCTGTCTGACTGTCTCTAAACCACTCAAATCTCTGCCAAATCTATTTGACTTGTTAGGGAAATTCCATAGAATATCTGGTTATAAGATAAACCAGTCTAAATCTGAGGCACTAAATGTATCCCTTCCAAAAGAAATGGTAAAATTAATAGAGTTTAATTTCAATTTTAATTGGCAAAGTTCTGCGATTAAATATCATGGGGTACACATTACAAAGGATTTTAAAAGCCTATACTATGCAAATTATCCCTCACTCATTCGGTCTTTGATAATGGACATCAGAAAATGGAAGTCATATAAAATCTCCTGGATTGATAGGATACATAGTATTAAAATGAATATCCTCCCACGTATCATATAACTTTTCCAGACACTACCGGTACCACTTAGACTGAAAGATATGATTTCGCTTCAGTCTGAGATCTCCACATTTATATCAGGGGGGTTGGCAGTACCTTGTCTGCTGTCCTATTATAGAGCAGCCCAATTAAGTCAAATTATGCAGTGGCAGATCCATCCTGGATTGAAAAGATGGGTGGATCTAGAGCGAGAGGTTTGCTCCCCATTGGAGCTAAACAACATTATTTGGCTCCCCAAAATAGTCCTTAAGTCAGCTAACACTCTGCTATCCTCGATGACCAACTCTATTTCGGTTTGGGAGATTTCAAAATTTAGGCATAATTTAACTAATAGACATTCATTAATGACCCCTCTTTGGGGTAATCCAGAGTTTGTTCCGGGTATATCTAAAGTTGGTTTGTCAATATGGAAACAATGTGGCATTAATAGATTTAGAGATCTGGAGGAAAAAAAAAAAAAAAACATTTGAACAAATTAGATCAGGCAAAAAGATACCCCATATGGATTTTTTTAGATACCTTCAGATCAGAGCATTCTACTGTATAATAAACATTCTCCCTTTCCCCCATTGACTATGTTTGAAAAGCTCTGTCTAAGAGAGACAAATACAAAGCAGATCTGGGAGAAGAGGTGAGCGAAGAAGACTAGTTGACTATTGTAACAGTAGCAGCTAAGAGCTTGATATGCACTACTTTAAAAGAGAACGCATATAAAGTCCTTATGAGGTGTATCTCACTCCACAGATATTAGCAAGGTTTGGACCCGGATGCTCCCCTCTGTGCCCAAGACAGTGTGGAGCATCGGCGAACCTGTTACACATGTTGTGTTCTTGTTCTCGGATAGTCCCATTATGGACACAAATTAGACATTGGCTTCAGAGGATTTTTGACCTCACTATTCCTCCGGATCCATGGCTGTTCCTTTTGAATAGGCCTTGGCCGGGCCTTTCCAAAACAGGTAATAAATTGATTATGCATTTAGCAACAGCCACGAGGTGCGAGATCGCGGTACTGTGGAAACAAGTAGAGATTCCAAATATCCCCCAGATTAGGAATAGAATGTGGTATATTTGCCAGATGGAAAAATTAATGAGTTTGGTCAATGACACTGGCGCCAAATTTATAAAAGTCTTGACGCCAGACAGATATCCCAGGAGTAGAGAGAACCACAATCTGGCAATGATAGAGATAAATGCGTTCTCGTTTGAAATACACACTCGGCCACGCTAATTCTCAGGCGGCCTGCACCGCGGGTAATTTAAAACCCCGTGCAGACGCGGCTGATGCCTGATGCGTGCCGCTCATCACTGGAGCCTCAGCTGGTGAGCCGGTCACATGTACCAGGGTTCCGCCGGCATCCCAAAGATGGCCCGAACATGGGGGGTGAAGGCGGGGTAAGGCCCAGTGATGCTGTCCCTGCGTTGTGCATCACTGGGATTGGGAGAGGCAGAGGCGGAGCAGCCAGGCGGACACGCGTCATTGGACCGGAGGAAGGGAAGATGCGGCTGGCGCGCGGCCAAGTTCGGCGCCAGCCAAAAAAAGCCCCGAAAAATTGCGGGCATTTGTAAGAATAAAGCTGGCCGCAGCAGTATGGGCAAGAATATGGGTAAGAATGAGCTATAGGTCATCTTTTAATAAGACTAACAAGGCCTTCAAGGATGAAATAAGAAAAAAAAGAAATAATAGAAAAATAATAAGGATGTTAGTCATCCACACAAGAATTGGAGAGAGTTCTTATAGGAGTAATAGTAAAATAAGAAAGGAAGAGATCCCACACCTGTTATCCCCCCTCCCCACCCCCTTTTTTTTTTTTTTTTTGCCTTTTGTTTTTTATTTTTTTATTTGATACAATTTTAATGAGAGTATTTTTTTTTGTTCCACTTTTGAAATTTCTGAATATACGATGTTTTGTTTGATATGAAAAAATTCAATGAAAATTTGAAAAAGTTGAAAAAAAAAACTATTTACCATAATCAGTCTAAAAAAAAAAAAAAAAACATCAAACAAAAAGCATTTGAAAGGATGTCTCCTTTTTCTTTCTTAGCTTGGACACAGAATTATTAGACAAACTTCTGATTTTGTAGCCAAATATTTACATATGATCCTAAAAAATTATACCTCATCATTGATACCAAAATCTTAACTAAACAATAGTATTTCTCTATATTCTTGGTGAGAAAAACAAAACAAAAAAAATGTTGATTATTTTTCCTGCATCAAAAATCTAATTTAAAATGAATTTCCTTTATCATTCCTATAATTATAACTAATCTTAATACTTTCATAATACAGCTCAACCCCATTATAGCACAGTCTGCGGGGGCCACCCCATCTGACCGCGCTATAATGGTGATTGCGCTAAAAAAAAAATTAAATGGCCGCCGTGCTCCCCATCACAAGGAGGGGGGAAGAGGGTGGAGGGGGGAGAGGGTGGAGGGAGGAGGTGGAGTAAGGCGCCGGCAGCCCTACATGATCCCCCTTAGCAGCCTCCATACTGTACTTCCCCCAGCAGCTCCGTACCAATCACCCCCCATCAGCTCTGCACTGATCCCCTGCCCCGCACGGATCCCCGCCAGCAGCACGCACCGATACACCCACTGCTCCACACAGATCCCCGCCAGCAAATCCTCACCAATCCCCCCCAGCCCCGCAACGATCCCACCCAGCAGCCCCACAATGCCCCCAGCAGCCATGACACCAGAGTTAGGGGTATGAGGGGAGGGCTGTATGTGTGCTGTGTGTGTGCTGTTTGTTTGTGCTGTGTGTGTGCTGGTGCTGTGTGTGCTGTGAGTGTGTGCAGTATACTGTGACTGTATGCTGTGTGTGCTGTGTGTGCTGTGTGTGCTGTGTGTGCTGTGTGTGCTGTGTGTGCTGTTTGCAGTGAGTGTGTGCAGTGTTCTGTGAGTGTGTGCAGTGTGCTGTGTGTGCAGTGTGTGTGCTGGTGCTGTATGTGCAGTGTGTGTGCTATGTACAGTGAGTGTGTGTGTGCTGTGTGCATTGAGTATGTGCTATGTGTGTTGTGTGTGCAGTGTGCTGTGATTGTGTGCAGTGTGCTGTGAGTGTGTGCAGTGTGCTGTGAGTGAGTGTGTGCTGGTGCTGTGTGTGTGGTGTGTGTGCAGTGTGTTGTGTGTGCTGTGTGTGTGCAATGAGTGAGCAGTGTGCTGTGTGTGCAGTGTACAGTGAGTGTTTTCAGTGTGCAGTGAGTGTGTTTAGTGTGTGTGTGTGCTGTGAGTGTGTGCAGTGTGCTGTGTGCTGGTGCTGTGTGGGCAGTGTGTGTGCGGTGTGTGTGCTGCGTGTGTAGTGTGCAGTGTGTAGTGTGCTGTTTGTGTGCTGTGTGTGGGCAGTGTGCAGTGAGTGCAGTGTGCAGTGAGTGTGTGCAGTGTGTGTGTGTGCAGTGTGTAGTGTGTGTGTGTGTGTGTGTGTGTGTGTGTGTGTGTGTGTGTGTGTGTGTGTGTGTGTGTGTGTGTGTGTGTGTGTGTGTGTGTGTGTGTGTGTGTGTGTGCAAACCCCCCCTTTTTTTAAAATATATATATTCAGGGTCCATGCTGAAACCGCGATATATATATGCGGATCCGCGTTATAGCGGATTGCGCCATAACGGGGTTGAGTTGTATGCATTAATTTGTTTAAAAACGAATTGAAAAAAATTGTTTAGAATTCTAGCTAACCTATTTCTTGGTTAATGTTAACTTGCATATTTATGAACTGCACAAATTCCTGTGTTATTCTCAGTGAAGCTTTCACTCTTTCAGTGAAAAAAAGATGGGGGCTGCTGCAGTGAATTGCAGACATCTTCAAGAGGGAGAGAGCTAATTGATTTTTCGTTCAGCCTCAATCCCTATCCATGATTTTCCTTGAAATTACTTTATATTTCTGCTAATCTCTTCTCCTGTTTCTGTTTTCACAAAGCATACAATTTAAAATGTTTTCCTGATACAGTGCTAGGAATTTAGCAATACTGATTTTTCAACTCTAACACTGCACATTGCTTACAATTTAGGTCAATGTTACATGTCCTATCCTTACATTTAACTATTATAATTTATTCCTCCTGTATCCAGACCAGCTTGTTCATGAGCTCAAACTTCAATTTAGCTTTAAACATTTCAAACTTCCTCCCTTCTACCTCTTTAATTCTGTCTAGGGTTGGGCTAAAGTCGTGAGTGGAGTACCTCAAGGATCGGTACTGGGACCCCTGCTTTTTAACTTGTTTATTAATGACCTTGAGGTTGGGATCGAGTGCAAAGTCTCCATCTTTGCTGATGATACTAAATTGTGTAAGGTAATAGAATCAGAGCAGGATGTAATTTCTCTCCAGAAGGACTTGGAGAGACTGGAAACATGGGCAGGTAAATGGCAGATGAGGTTTAATACAGATAAATGTAAGGTTATGCATTTGGGATGCAAGAATAAACAGGCGACTTACAAATTAAATGGGGATAAATTGGGGGAATCCTTCATGGAGAAGGATTTAGGAGTGCATGTAGACAGCAAGCTTAGCAATAGTGCCCAATGTCATGCAGTAGCTGCAAAGGCAAACAAGATCTTATCTTGCATCAAATGGGTAATCAATGAAAGTAAACATAACTATGCCCCTTTACAAAGCATTAGTAAGACCCCACCTTGAATATGGAGTACAATTTTGGGCACCAATCCTAAGAAAAGACAATATGGAACTAGAGAGAGTGCAGAGAAGAGCCACCAAAATAATAAAGGGGATGGAAAATCTAACATTTGGGGAGAGGCAAGCTAAATTAGATTTATTTACATTAGAAAAGAGGCGTCTAAGAGGGGATATGATAACTATATACAAATATATTCGAGGACAATACAAGGAGCTTTCAAAATAACTATTCAAAGGACTCGGGCCATCCCTTAAGGTTGGAGGAAAGGAAATTTCACCAACAACAAAGGAAAGGGTTCTTTACAGTAAGGGCAGTTAAAATTTGGAATTCATTACCCATGGAGACTGTGATGGCAGATACAATAGATTTGTTCAAAAAAAGGTTGGATATCTTTTTAGATAGGAAAGGGATATACCAAATAAGTATACATGGGAAGGATGTTGATCCAGGGATTGCCAATTCTAGGTGTCAGGAAGGAATTCATTTTTCACCTTATGAGATATCATTGGATGATATGACTGGGGTTTTTTGTTTGCCTTCCTCTGGATCAATAAGTAAGTATAGATATAGGATAAAGTATCTGTTGTCTAAATTTTGCATACAGTAGGTTGAAGTTGATGGACGTACGGCCTCTTTCATCCTCATCTACTATGTAACTATGTAACTATGTAACTATATAACTATGTAACTATGTAACTATGTCTAGGACAATCAACATAAAATCATCCCAAATATTCAATGGATTACCCCCCGAGATGTTGGTATCCAATGAATATTTGGAGGCTTTTTTCTTAAGCCAGTCCATTTTAAAACGACAATCAATATATGGACTAAAAAAAACTTTCAATTTGGTTATCGTGACTACATTCTTTCTATATGTAAGTAACAAATAACGTACCATTACAGGGGTCAGAAGTAGAGGTGTGCAATCCCCTCTATATCACCCCTTTTTATAGCTTTAGCCTTGCTCGAGACACCCAACTTTCTCTGGGCCATACAGTGACTTAACCAGGCGACCGGGGTGATGATCCAGTCTCCGTTCTTGATCTTAGTACTGTACTTCTTGCATAAAATTGATCCAAGGATCCAAAGTACCCCAATTATTTCACTCTATACATACAGTAATAATAAATGTATATGGACCTACAGCTGCTGCAGCCGTTATTTGAACAAATCACGGCACCGATTTTGTGTGCTCTGCAGTACTCCACGTGGCATGAACGCGGGCAATCACCCCAGGCTACCGCGCTAATCGCGGATACTTTGTTTGAATTTCATGGATTCTGTTTCTTTGGTTGCAATGAAAGGAATTAATTGCAATGTGTACATTACTGTGCTACTATGCTACTGTGTCAATTTCAGGTGTTTATAAGCAGAACACTGAAATGCAATTTTCTGCACTCGTGTCTTAAGGCGGAAAGGTTGGAAGATATCACGCGCCATGACATGGGTATTCCAATGTATACACCATGTGAAGTGGTCGAATAACGGCCGCTGCCGCTGTAAGTAGCCCCTCAGATAGTATCTGGATGGCGATCAGTATAGATCTATTGTGATCGCCATCCAGATACTGCACCGACACACTTTATTCGAGCAAATGCCTGGTTTGTACCTGGCAGAAACCTGGAATCCGCCGCTGCTCACCTCTTGCATGCTTCGTTGCGTTTGCCTTCCCAGCCACGGTTCATGCCTGGCTGACGGGGGCCTGATCTGTTAAATGATAATGAGAATGATTTACTAGGCTGCGATGTTTCGATTGTCCACCAGATGGCATAAACTCATGACTTAAGTAATGTGTGGCCTTTGCAAGTTGTTTCGTTTCCAAAAAAAAGTTACTTTATCCCAGTACAGTATGCTATTGTGTAACTTGTCCTTGAGACTGAAGGAAGAGTTGCAAAAAATGTATCAATTTAGGCTTTACATACAGTAATGTATTAAATAAAGACAAAGATCATTTTCACTTACACTATTCTACAGAGACATGAGTGTTCAAGTGGAGCCCGTGTTCCAAAAACCTGACAGAAGTTATGCTTATTTGATATGGGCCGCTATAAATGCAACAGAGGATAAGATGGCAACAGTTGTTCAAATTTATCAGTATTTTATCGAAAATTATGACTTTTACAGATTTTCGCCAACTCCTCATTTGTGGAAGCATGCAATAAGGAAAAGGTTATGTAGTGACCCCTGTTTTCACCGTATTGAGCCCCAATTTGTTGGAGGGTATTGGTGTGTGTCACAGGGTTTTTCCCGTATCTATGATAATGGAGGCGGCAAAAGGCGAAGGGTCGTGTTAAAACGAAATAAGAAGCGACAGTCCCTGCCAAGCAATGCGCCAGAACCAGAACCAGAACCAGCAGCAGCACCAGCTTATCATCATGGTCCCGCCGTCGGTGACAACTCTGAGATGGATTTCGCAGCCAGTTTTGATGAAGCTTGCATGTACCTAAGCGATTTCCCGCTGACTACAGGTGGGCTAGTCCCTCTGCAAAATGATGAAAGCTGGACTGGAAGTGGGCCGGCGCCAGCGCAAGCTGAATGGGAAATTTAGTAATACTGTACAGTATGGTGAGTACTGTATTTTTGCCGTATTATTTTGGTGGGGCTGGCTGGGAACTTCTTTAGGGGGCTGACCATTACTGTACATTAAAACTTTTCATTTTGTTTTTCCTCAGAAAAGAAAACGGCTAATGGGGGGATTTCGATGGATTATATTGTACTGTATGCTGATGTTTTCCGGCCATACAGTATACTGTGTAATAAACCCGAATAAATAAAACTATGCATTTATTCTACAGTACATGTTCAGTAAATTACTGCACATACTGGGGGCGAGATGTGTTTGCAGCAGAGAGAGATTTAATAATATTGTACAGTGAGCAGGGGGTTCCCTGAGCCAGAAATTAATGCTCAGGGAACCCCCCCCCCCCCCTGCTCCTGATCAATATTATTAAAAATACGGAAAATGCTGCGTCATTACCTAAGCGGATAGCCGCTAAGGCAATGAAGGGGTTAACCCACCGTGCCCGCTTTATTGTGTGTAGTGGGGATGGGTGAGGGGGGTATTTGGCCCTTGGTGTGAGTTTAGGACTTGCGGGAGGGGGGGGGGGGGTTGCGGGTGCACTTAACCCCTTCACGATCGTAGCAGTTAATACCGCTACGGTCATGAAGGGGTTAAGCCCTCCCGCTACCCCCCCCCCCGCAAGCCCTCCCCAACCATCGTTGGGGCGAATACCCCATTCACCCACCCTCCCGCTACCCACAATAAAAAAATACACACACACAGCAGCCGCCAAAAAATAAATAAATAAATGACAATAAATACATTTGAAATACATTTTTATTGATAGTGTAGATGTGCAGGGGGTCTCCGGAGCTGAACCGCGTTGGTTTTAGGTCTGGGGACCCCGTGCCCCCCGAGATACAGGCCCCTTTAGGGGGTGCCGGTAGCCCTCTGCTTGGTTTAAAGGTCCGATCACGTGATCGCGGCCTGTAAACCAAGCAGAGCAGAGGGATACCGGCACCCCCTAAAGGGGCCTGTATCTCGGGGGGCACGGGGTCCCCAGACCTGAAACCTGTGCGCTTCTGCTCTGGAGACCCTCTGCACATGTACACTATCAATAAAACACATACAATATACAGTATAAATAAACACTCGTTCTTTACCTTAGCGTCTATGCGCTATGGTAAAGAAGCATTATTTTAATAATATTGTAAAGTGAGCAGGGGGTTCCCTGAGCCAGAAATTAATGATTAATGCTCAGGGAACCCCCCCCCCCCCTGCTCCTGATCAATATTATTAAAAATACGGAAAATGCTGCGTCATTACCATAGCGGATAGCCGCTAAGGCAATGAAGGGGTTAACCCACCGTGCCCGCTTTATTGTGTGTAGTGGGGATGGGTGAGGGGGGTATTTGGCCCTTGGTGTGAGTTTAGGACTTGCGGGAGGGGGGGGGGTTGCGGGTGCACTTAACCCCTTCACGATCGTAGCAGTTAATACCGCTACGGTCATGAAGGGGTTAAGCCCTCCCGCTACCCCACCCCCCCCCCCGCAAGCCCTCCCCAACCATCGTTGGGGCGAATACCCCATTCACCCACCCTCCCGCTACCCACAATAAAAAAATACACACACACAGCAGCCGCCAAAAAATAAATAAATAAATGACAATAAATACATTTGAAATACATTTTTATTGATAGTGTAGATGTGCAGGGGGTCTCCGGAGCTGAACCGCGTTGGTTTTAGGTCTGGGGACCCCGTGCCCCCCGAGATACAGGCCCCTTTAGGGGGTGCCGGTAGCCCTCTGCTTGGTTTAAAGGTCCGATCACGTGATCGCGGCCTGTAAACCAAGCAGAGCAGAGGGATACCGGCACCCCCTAAAGGGGCCTGTATCTCGGGGGGCACGGGGTCCCCAGACCTGAAACCTGTGCGCTTCTGCTCTGGAGACCCTCTGCACATGTACACTATCAATAAAAATGTATTTCAAATGTATTTATTGTCATTTATTTATTTATTTACTGTATTTATATTTATTTATTCATTGTGCAGCTGCTGCAAGTCGTAAACTCACACCAAGGGCCAAACACCCCCCTCACCCCCAATAAAAAAAATTCACGCACAGCAGCCCCACAATTAATAAATAAATCTGAATAAATAAATAAAATCTATGTAAAACCCCCTCCCCTATTCTCGCTTTTAAAACGCCCTGCCTTCTCTCTAATCTATGTAAAAAACCCTCCCCCTATCCCCCTATTGTGTGTGTGCGTTAAGCTTCCCTGCAAGCTATGTAAAAAAACCTCCCCCTATTGTGTGTGTGTTTAAATCTGTCTGGCCTGTGTTTCTGAGTGCTGAGTGCTCTGCGTTTAAAGGTCCCGATCACGTGATCGCGGCCTGTAAACCAAGCAGAGCAGAGGGATACCGGCACCCCCTAAAGGGGCCTGTATCTCGGGGGGCACGGGGTCCCCAGACCTGAAACCTGTGCGCTTCAGCTCCGGAGACCCCCTGCACATGTACACTATCAATAAAAATGTATTTCAAATGTATTTATTGTCATTTATTTATTTATTTATTTATTTATATTTATTTATTCATTGTGCTGCTGCTGCAAGTCGTAAACTCACACCAAGGGCCAAACACCCCCCTCACCCCCAATAAAAAAAATTCACGCACAGCAGCCCCACAATTAATAAATAAATCTAAATAAATAAATAAAGACATGAAGAGAAATAAATATATACTGTACAGTATATACTTTGTATATATATATACACTGTATATATATATATATATATATATATATATATATATATATATATATATACAGTATACATATATACACTGTGTATATATATATATATATATATATATATATATATATATATCATACAGCTATATATATATATATATATATATATATATATATACATACTGTATGTGAGTGAAAAGAGAAAAAAGTAACCCGTATGGGAGCACTCAGGTATGCAATTGATATATTTGTTTATTTATTTGACACAGTGCAAAAAGGGATGAATAAACAGTACAGTACATGATTTAAAAACACTTAAAAAAGAGGCATGGACCCTTAAACACTAATGAACAGCACTAGGGAACGACACACACTGTCAACCCTAAACATGAAAAGGATAGTGACTCAAAAAACACTAGGGAGAATCAAAGTGAATCACAATAGGTTACTGGGTTTAAAGGCACCTACAGTATACAACGCTAAGGATAATGCACACTACACACCAAAAGGTAGACTTGTCAAAGTATAAATGACAGTCTCAAAGCATCACACATCTGCATTAGCATACAGTAATATAACCAATGCCTAAAGCACAAATCATGTGTAGGAAAGGTGGTAAGGTGGAATGAAATCCCTAGATGTGTAGAGCAATGAAGTTAATGAATAGCATACTGTACAGTATAAAACATAACATTACAATCCACACAGTACATTGCATTTACAGTACATTGTATACTGTAAATGATGCATAGCATTAAATCTATGCACCATATACAGTACTGTACATTCTGCAAATGAATGTTAACAATATAATTGCAAGCTACTCTACCAGTAAATACTGTACAAACACTTCCAAACAAGTCAACTTAACTACAGTATTTTAACCAAGCAAGTAAACCAAAATCAATATATACTGTAAGTAACAACCAGAAAAGACAATTTAAAAACAAACTAACCCTTACAATACCAAGGATTACATCTATCTAATTGTAAAAAACCTTATACATTATACACAGCAGCATTGTTTAAAAACCCCTTCCCCCCTAATGTTTGTGTTAAGCAGATTACACTGAAGGGAGAGAGATATAAAGGCCTAAAGCCCCTTCCCCCCTAATGTTTCTGTTAAGCAGATTACACTGAAGGGAGAGAGATATAAAGGCCTAAAGCCCCTTCCCCCCCTAATGTTTCTGTTAAACAGATTACAGTACATTGAAGGGAGAGAGATTTTACAGAAACACACATTAGGGGGGAGGGGGCTTTAAACAGATTACATTGAAGGGAGAGAGATGTTTCTGTTACCAGTAAATCTCCCTCCCTGCATTGCTAACCACCCTCACCCCCTACCCACATACCATTAACCCCCCCCCCCATCCTGGCCATGGCCCCTCCGCTTCTGCAAAACAGACACAAAAATTAAAACATACAAAGTAATGTCCCCTAACCCCTTAATCACCATAGCGGTTATTAACCGCTACAGTCATGAAGGGGTTAACCCACCCTCACCCACCCACCACTCGGGATGCCTACATACCCTCCCACACTAACCCCCCCCCCCCCACCCGTGAGGCCTAACCACCCAGTCAGTACCCACAAGGGAGGCCTACCCACATACCGTTGGGGAAACACCCCACCCCCACCCCAGTACCCACAATAAAAACAGTACAATCACCCACAATAAACAGCATTCTATTTATTAAATACATTACCCACCCCCTGTGCCCCCCCCCCCATAAATACAAGATTTATTCTTTTACATTCAGGGTCCATAACGTAGCCCCACACTAGTCCCCGGTGGGCTGGCAGGGCACCTGGACAGACCTACAGTTTACCAGCAGCATTCCACAGGTTCTGGAGGCCTGCTGGTGGATCCTGCCAGCACCATGGCGCCCAGGTGGTCTCCTTGGGTCACCGTGAGCCTCAATTGGGTCCACACGGTAGGCCCAAGGATGTCTGGGAGCCCCGGGTCAAACCCACAGGTGTCTGCGGGGCCTCGGGTGGTTCCCATGGGGGTCTGGGGAACTCACGGGTGCTCACTACGGGTCCGCGGTGCCCCCACAGAAGTGGGACCACACATCATCATCCCCGCACCTAGGCTCGGAGGTGCCCCCACAGAAGTGGGACCACACATCGTCATGCCCGCAGACTACGGGTCCGCGGTGCCCCCACAGAAGTGGGACCACACATCATCATCCCCGCATGTGTCACCCATGGAACCACCAGCCTGCTACCCTTTAGGATACCCGAGGATTCCCCGCGGGTGGTCTCCAGAGGTCCCACGCAAAACCACGGAAGTAACCCTGAATGTAAAAAAAATAAACCTGGCCAATACATTCAATACATACACCCTCCCCCCCAACACCTACAGTACAATAATGTGCAAAATAACTATTATCCAGATATGGATAATAGATTAATTGCCCATTATTAAAAACATTAACTAGCATATACAAATAAATAAAGTACTACTGACCTCATCAATACGAAGTGTCCGACGCCAGCGCCTTCCTTCTCTTGCCCACACAAAACATAGCCAAAACCAAGCCAATACATTGCAATTACATTCAGATATCAATTAACCCCTTAAACACCTTATCGGATAATAACCGCAAAGGTAATTAAGGGGTTAAGCCACACAGGCACGATACCCACCCTTCACCCATGAATTTGTACTGTGGCTTCATCATGCAACTGTATATATATACTGTATATATATACATACAGAGAGACAGAGAGAAAGAGAGAGAGAGAGATATATACAGTATATATATATACACACGTTATATACACACCCATGATAAACCAAATATACAGTACAAATAAATGTAGAAGGGTTATCAAAACCATACTGTTCTACAACCAAACACTTCTCCATACAGACACTACATTAAAAATCAATTTCCTTTAAAAATCCTAACTGATCTCACAATCTACTGTACTGTATATGATCACAAACCAATGAAAAAAGTCACATTCCAAAATGCATAAAATCTATGCACCATACTGTATACATTCTGCAAATTAATCAACGTAAACAAAAATCAATTAGCAATCATTATTTACATCCCTAAACATTTCACACTCAATCATGAACAATGAAACCATTAACAGATTCACGCCTAGAGCAGAACAATTAAGCCTTTGAAAAAAATATAAGTACCGACAAAAATACAACCTTTACAGTACAGTACAACCAAGGCTATCTATCCCTGACCTTCCTCAAACACACAATACAATACCAAGGAATAATACATCTATCTAATTTTAAAATACTTTAAACTCACAAAATAATTAAAAACACATCTAATCCAGCTTTTAAAACATCATCATTTCTTACCCTGAATGTATACTGTACAGTATATCTCTCTAGACATATATATTGTACATACATACATACAGTGGCAAGAAATGATATACCACAAAAAAAAAAAAATACACAGGTTAAAAAACCTTTTGAAAAAATTAACAAGTTAAATAAAATACATTTCTTTACTGTAGTTCACTTACCATTACTTGCCCCCACCGACTCCCGTTGCCCAGCTTACTCACGAACCAATCCACGATCAGGAACCCATAAAATAATAAACCATTGAAAATAATAAACATTAAACTAAAAATCCAAACCAATCCACGGGTCTTCTACTTGTAATACACCTTCATCTGTATTCTTCTTTCTTCTATCTCCTTCCGGGCGGGGCAGGGCGTGGTCTTCTTTCCATCATCGGCCACGCCCTTGTCTTTTTTCTTCTCCGGAGGTCCTTCCTCCGCGGCGTCTGGCTGCAAAATGAGACGACATAGGCTTTTAAAGGCCTATGACGTCACATTTTGCGTCATGGTTCACACGGTCCTGATTGGACCGTGAAAACCATGTGTGTTGGCCGATAATAAAAAAATGATGACGTCACTTAAAGGGAATGAAAGCACAGCCAATCAGAATGGCTTTGCTTCAATTGCCTTTAAGTTGACGTCATGAAAAGGCACATGGCCGTGCACACATGGTACTAGAGCCAATCAGAGCGTGGGAACTTTATCCCTACTCTGATTGGCTCTGGTATACCATGTGTCAGGGGCTTGGGGGAGAAAGGATGTGACGTCAATAAGGATAAAGTTCCCACGCTCTGATTGGCTACCGTACCACGTGACAGGTTTTCATTGACGTCACATCCTTTCTCCCCCAAGCCCCTGACACATGGTATACCAGAGCCAATCAGAGTAGGGATAAAGTTCCCACGCTCTGATTGGCTCTAGTACCATGTGTGCACGGCCATGTGCCTTTTCATGACGTCAACTTAAAGGCAATTGAAGCAAAGCCATTCTGATTGGCTGTGCTTTCATTCCCTTTAAGTGACGTCATCATTTTTTTATTATCGGCCAACACACATGGTTTTCACGGTCCAATCAGGACCGTGGGAACCATGACGCAAAATGTGACGTCATAGGCCTTTAAAAGCCTATGTCGTCTCATTTTGCAGCCAGACGCCGCGGAGGAAGGACCTCCGGAGAAGAAAAAAGACAAGGGCGTGGCCGATGATGGAAAGAAGACCACGCCCTGCCCCGCCCGGAAGGAGATAGAAGAAAGAAGAATACAGATGAAGGTGTATTACAAGTAGAAGACCCGTGGATTGGTTTGGATTTTTAGTTTAATGTTTATTATTTTCAATGGTTTATTATTTTATGGGTTCCTGATCGTGGATTGGTTCGTGAGTAAGCTGGGCAACGGGAGTCGGTGGGGGCAAGTAATGGTAAGTGAACTACAGTAAAGAAATGTATTTTATTTAACTTGTTAATTTTTTCAAAAGGTTTTTTAACCTGTGTATTTATTTTTTTTTGTGGTATATCATTTCTTGCCACTGTATGTATGTATGTACAATATATATGTCTAGAGAGATATACTGTACAGTATACATTCAGGGTAAGAAATGATGATGTTTTAAAAGCTGGATTAGATGTGTTTTTAATTATTTTGTGAGTTTAAAGTATTTTAAAATTAGATAGATGTATTATTCCTTGGTATTGTATTGTGTGTTTGAGGAAGGTCAGGGATAGATAGCCTTGGTTGTACTGTACTGTAAAGGTTGTATTTTTGTCGGTACTTATATTTTTTTCAAAGGCTTAATTGTTCTGCTCTAGGCGTGAATCTGTTAATGGTTTCATTGTTCATGATTGAGTGTGAAATGTTTAGGGATGTAAATAATGATTGCTAATTGATTTTTGTTTACGTTGATTAATTTGCAGAATGTATACAGTATGGTGCATAGATTTTATGCATTTTGGAATGTGACTTTTTTCATTGGTTTGTGATCATATACAGTACAGTAGATTGTGAGATCAGTTAGGATTTTTAAAGGAAATTGATTTTTAATGTAGTGTCTGTATGGAGAAGTGTTTGGTTGTAGAACAGTATGGTTTTGATAACCCTTCTACATTTATTTGTACTGTATATTTGGTTTATCATGGGTGTGTATATAACGTGTGTATATATATATACTGTATATATCTCTCTCTCTCTCTTTCTCTCTGTCTCTCTGTATGTATATATATACAGTATATATATACAGTTGCATGATGAAGCCACAGTACAAATTCATGGGTGAAGGGTGGGTATCGTGCCTGTGTGGCTTAACCCCTTAATTACCTTTGCGGTTATTATCCGATAAGGTGTTTAAGGGGTTAATTGATATCTGAATGTAATTGCAATGTATTGGCTTGGTTTTGGCTATGTTTTGTGTGGGCAAGAGAAGGAAGGCGCTGGCGTCGGACACTTCGTATTGATGAGGTCAGTAGTACTTTATTTATTTGTATATGCTAGTTAATGTTTTTAATAATGGGCAATTAATCTATTATCCATATCTGGATAATAGTTATTTTGCACATTATTGTACTGTAGGTGTTGGGGGGGAGGGTGTATGTATTGAATGTATTGGCCAGGTTTATTTTTTTTACATTCAGGGTTACTTCCGTGGTTTTGCGTGGGACCTCTGGAGACCACCCGCGGGGAATCCTCGGGTATCCTAAAGGGTAGCAGGCTGGTGGTTCCACGGGTGACACATGCGGGGATGATGATGTGTGGTCCCACTTCTGTGGGGGCACCGCGGACCCGTAGTCTGCGGGCATGACGATGTGTGGTCCCACTTCTGTGGGGGCACCTCCGAGCCGTAGGTGCGGGGATGATGATGTGTGGTCCCACTTCTGTGGGGGCACCGCGGACCCGTAGTGAGCACCCGTGAGTTCCCCAGACCCCCATGGGAACCACCCGAGGCCCCGCAGACACCTGTGGGTTTGACCCGGGGCTCCCAGACATCCTTGGGCCTACCGTGTGGACCCAATTGAGGCTCACGGTGACCCAAGAAGACCACCTGGGCGCCATGGTGCTGGCAGGATCCACCAGCAGGCCTCCAGAACCTGTGGAATGCTGCTGGTAAACTGTAGGTCTGTCCAGGTGCCCTGCCAGCCCACCGGGGACTAGCGTGGGGCTACGTTATGGACCCTGAATGTAAAAGAATAAATCTTGTATTTATGGGGGGGGGGGCACAGGGGGTGGGTAATGTATTTAATAAATAGAATGCTGTTTATTGTGGGTGATTGTACTGTTTTTATTGTGGGTACTGGGGTGGGGGTGGGGTGTTTCCCCAACGGTATGTGGGTAGGCCTCCCTTGTGGGTAGTTAGTGGGTGAGGGTTGAGGGTGGTTAGGCCTCACGGGGTGGGGGGTTAGAGTGGGAGGGTATGTACAGTAGGCGTCCCAAGTGGTGGGTGAGGGCGGGTTAACCCCTTCATGACTGTAGCGGTTAATAACCGCTATGGTGATTAAGGGGTTAGGGGACATTACTTTGAAAGTGTTATTTTTTTTCTCTGTTTTACTGTACAGCAGCGGAGGTTGCCATGGGTAGTGGGTAGTGTATTGAATGTATTTATTGGTTATTATGCGTTAACCCCTTCATTACCTTAGCGGCTATACGCTATGCTAATGAAGCCTCGTTTCTGAACTTTTAATAATATTGTGCAGGAGCAGGGGGTCCCCTGAGATTAGATTTCTGTCTCAGGGAACCCCCTGCTCACTCTACAATATTATTAAAAAGACAGAAATGCTGCTTCTTTACCATAGCGCATAGCCGCTAAGCTAAAGAATGATTCTTTAATGATGTGTGTGTTTTATTCACAGTGTAGATGTTCTCCGGAGCTGAAGCGCACAGGTTTCAGGTCTGGGGACCCCGTGCCCCCCGAGATACAGGCCCCTTTAGGGGGTGCCGGTATCCCTCTGCTCTGCTTGGTTTACAGGCCGCGATCACGTGATCGGACCTTTAAACCAAGCAGAGGGCTACCGGCACCCCCTAAAGGGGCCTGTATCTCGGGGGGCACGGGGTCCCCAGACCTAAAACCTGTGCGGTTCAGCTCCAGAGACCCCCTGCACATCTACACTATCAATAAAAATGTATTTCAAATGTATTTATTTGTATTTATTTATTTATTTATTTATTGCGGGGATGCTGTGTGTGATTATTTTTTATTGTGTTTAGCGGGGGTGGGTGACGGGGTTTATAAATGTGAGTTTATAAATAAAATAAAGAATATTATTTATAGGGGCCTTAGAACAGAAGTTCCCACGCCAATTGCGCGCTCATTGCTCTTTTGTTACAATGTTGCTGGTCTTGCGGGTTTGCAGTCTGGCAGCAAAAAGCAGTTTGTAGTACTGAGTGTGAGATAAAGTAACCAGTTCTTTTATTGCTGAAGTCGCCACCAAAAACTTTTATTTACAAATACAGTACAAAAACCGTGCAACACACAACAACATACAGTATCCTTTGTTTAAGTACAGCAGGTACTATAGGGTAAAACATGTACTGTACAGTACAGCACAACATTACAGTATGGTCTCACTGAAAGTCCTCCCCATTTTCCAGCCATGGCCGATGCCTTGCATGGCGCAAAACGCCATTAATGCAGTCTCTAACGCCTCTCATTACAGGATCTGTAACAGGGTAATAGCGCTGCATTTCTTCCACAATCTTTTACCTTAAATTGGCAGGAAGGGCATTTTTTTGGCGATTCCCATCATAGTTCACTTTGAACACCCACTCGCAGTACAATGTGTAGGGAACATGGTGTTTAAATATGATCAAGGCATACTTGTGTGGTATACCAGCACTCCTCACCCTATACTTCTCCCTCAGCGCCGGTGTCAGATCGCACAGGGAGATGTCGGGCAATGTTTGTATGCGAGCGGGTGTAGGAAGTCTTTTGGGAGCGGGTGTACTTGAGGCGATGGGCAATGGTAGGGTGTCTGGGAGGAAGCTTTCCTCCGGTAGTGGTCGCCGGGTTGTCTCCTGGCGTGGTCTAGATGGGGTTGTCATGTCCTCCTCAATAGCATAGTACACTGTATCTTCTGGTGGAGGGGGTGTGCTTGGTGATGGAAGGGGGTCGAAGGTACCATGCATCACATCCATGTCACCCCCCTGCTCCAGCGTCGGGGAAACAGGGGCATTAACACCGAGCAAATAATGTATGCCCGCTATGTCTGCCTCTATCTTGTCCATCCGTTGATCCATACGTTGCTCCATATGTAGCATCCGTTGATCCAGCCGTTGCTCCATATGTAGCACCGACTCCAGAAGCAGATCTAGCTTTGCCAGCACACTAGAATTCCCGGGGAGATCCACACTTAGCCCATTCAGGATCCGGTCCAACGAGCTGCTTGTGCATGGCATCTGGAGATCTGGGGGGATGGGTGCAACGGAGGATGAGATGGGGGTTCCCTGGAGAGAAGCGGCATCGATGGAGAGTGGAAGAGGTGACCTGGGGATGCCCAGTACAGGAGAAGCTGCAGCGTGGTGGAAGAGGGATGGAGAAGGTGACCGCTGGATTTCCGGGAGAGAAGCAGAGTCGTCCAAGAGCAAAGGAGACAGTGACCCGTTGATTTCAGAGGCAGCAGCATCTTCAGATGGAACCGGAGAAGATGGGGGTGGAGAAGCCGGGCTGAAGATTTCCGGGACAGCTACAGCAGAGTCGTCGAAGCATATGGGAGCAAGTGGTCTGCGGATTCGGTGAGTTGGCTGCCATGCGTCTTGCGTACCGAGCACAGTACCGTATTTCTTCTTCACATAATAAGGCTGACGTGTTTTAAAAGCCTTAGCCTTTGGGGTCAGCAGAAGGTTTTCTTTGTTGGCCTTAGCCTGTCGCTTTGCCTTTGGCTTGGGAACGGTAACTGCCTTTCTCTTTTTCAGTGTGGCAGGCACAGCAGAGGTGAGATGATTCTTTCGTCCATAGAACCGGGGCTGCTCCATGTAAGCGGGAGACACAATGCAGTATCTGGACAATGGCTCAGATAAAGATCAGCAAGTGGTGGGCTATGCAACGTGTACAACCTTTTATGCATGGTGGCCAGGTACAGGTGTTGAAAGTGGGTGGTCTGTTATGTGAGTCATTAACATATAAATACACCATCCATTTTGTGGATTCACTGCACATTGAATACACATCGACTAAACATCGAATACACATTCTTGTGTTTGTATTTCTTTCTACTCGCAGCAATGCCTGTTAAGAAGATTTCAAAGGATCTCAGCATGAGAATGAAGGAGATGTACACGAGCGGACAACGAATTGCAGATATCCAGCGCTGGTTAACTGCTTCTGGCCTCGTTGTGCCATCAAGCACTGTGTGCTATCATGCACAAGGAAAAAACAGAGACCGCAAAAAGGCACCAAGGGTAACAAATGCGTAAGTACTGTATACTGTATTTATAAAACTTAACCAAAAAAAAATATAGAAAACTGTAGTGTACATCTACAGTATACCGTATTTATATAGTATATTTATTATATTACAACAGTATATACTGTAGTGTACTGTATGTGTGGTCAATTTATATTTTTTGTGCAGCAGTATACACTTTTGGTATATTGCAATTCATCTTACAACGGAATATACAGTATATGATGTGTATTTATTATGATATAACAACAGTATACCGTATTTATATAGTATATTTATTATATTACAACAGTATATACTGTAGTGTACTGTATGTGTGGTCAATTTATATTTTTTGTGCAGCAGTATACACTTTTGGTATATTGCAATTCATCTTACAACGGAATATACAGTATATGATGTGTATTTATTATGATATAACAACAGTATACCGTATTTATATAGTATATTTATTATATTACAACAGTATATACTGTAGTGTACTGTATGTGTGGTCAATTTATATTTTTTGTGCAGCAGTATACACTTTTGGTATATTGCAATTCATCTTACAACGGAATATACAGTATATGATGTGTATTTATTATGATATAACAACAGTATACCGTATTTATATAGTATATTTATTATATTACAACAGTATATACTGTAGTGTACTGTATGTGTGGTCAATTTATATTTTTTGTGCAGCAGTATACACTTTTGGTATATTGCAATTCATCTTACAACGGAATATACAGTATATGATGTGTATTTATTATGATATAACAACAGTATACCGTATTGATATAGTATATTTATTATATTACAACAGTACTGTATACTGTATATTTTGTCTATTTATATTTGTAGTACAGCAGTATACATTGTTTGTATATTTATATTTACTGTATATTACAACATTACATGTACAGTATACAATATACATTTTATATTGCTGCATATTAATAACACAATATAATTTCTTTGCATTGTAGGGAGACTACTCTTCTGGTGGACAGAATAAGTGAGGAGAATGATGAGAGGAGCGCATTAAGGGTTAAAAACACTCTTCAGGAAAACCACAATCTGACTGTATCCGAGAGCAGCATAAAGAAGATGAGACGCAGAATTGGATGGAAATATGGACGTGTGAGGTTAGTAGTGGACAGTACAGGAGGTACTGTACTGTAAAGTAAAAATGTTGTTTTGCAAACTGTACTGCGCTGTGACGCTAACATTTTTTATTCATTGTCATTACAGAGCGTACCCCATGATACGGGACGCAAACAAAATCAAAAGAGTGCTCCAGGCCCAGGCATGGATCGACAGCGGTGAGACTTTCCAGGATTGCATCTTCACTGATGAGTCTACTGTGTCGCTGGAGAGATTTGCAAGATTTGCGTTCCACAAAAAAGGCCGCATAACTTTGAAGCCACGGCCAAAACACCCTGTGAAGCTGCATGTGTGGGGTGCCATCTCTAGGCGTGGACCGGGATGCATTGTCGTCTTTGAAGGTACAATTTCTCAAATATAATGCCGCCTAATGCACTGTACTTGACTAGTGTTGCCTTACCGTATGCACTGTACTGTACTATTGAGCACTTTTCTTTTCTTGCTATAGGAATCATGAATAAAGATTTCTTCCAAGACAACATTGTGCCCGTGATAGTGCGATACATCACACAAGACTTTCCCAATGGTCATCGCTTTTACCAGGACAATGATCCCAAGCACACCGCGTCGACGGCGCATATCCTTGAGCGCGGCATCAACTGGGTGAAGACGCCAGCGGAGTAAGTGTAGTAGACCGTGTCCCATTTACTGTATATGTTCCCCACTGTTTTTACTGTGTACTGTATCTCTTAAACTAATTGTCCTTTCTTTCCAATCACAGATCGCCAGACTTCAATCCGATCGAAATGGTCTGGCATCAGCTGAAGGACCACATCCGTAAAGTGGCGAAACCCTCCAAGAAGGACGAGTTGTATACAGCCATAATGAGTTTTTGGAACGATGTACTCACCGTTGAACGATGCAATAAATATATAGACCATATTGCCACTGTGTTGCCCATTGTCATCGCGCGCAATGGACAAGCATCAGGAAAGTAGTACAGTGCTGTAGTATTGTACAGTAGGTACACTATGATACAGGTAAGTATGGCACAGATTTTAGCTTTCCCAATAGTCAGAGTTTACAGTAGTTCCAGTATACAGTACAGTAGACTAGTTTGACATACTACAGTAACTGCCTACTAACTGCTCCATTTTTTCTTTCCAGAGATAGCTGCACCAGCCACCTACTGTACAGTAGGTCTACCATAATACAGTACGCACATACAGTACAGTACAGTAACTGAACAAAGTTTTTGTTTTCTTGTCGTTCCAGGAAAAAGGGTGCACCAGAGGGGAGGGGGGGCCTTGTGTTCGTCAAATCTGCTTGTGCAGTCAAATGTACAGTATATAAACAGCAGTAATGATGTACACAAAACCTCTCCTCTCTCAATGAACTACTGTACCGCAGACACAATGAGGATACTGTTACAGTATGAAGGGAAAAAGAACAGGATGGGTTATTTAACATTACAGTATACTGTGCAATATTTATACTGTATATTTATATATACTGTATTTTTATTCTAAAGGTATTCGAGAATGTACTCTACTAGATGAGGACCTGGTGACTTTCAACACTCTCAGACACACAGAAAGGATTATTTCACATCACTGTATATTTATCCTGTATATTTTCAGTAATTTAGAAGCAGTGGCTGTTCTGAACAGCCCAGGGCCAGATTAACAAAACAATGGCTTGGATTGGATTAGCCAGACGATTGATGCTTGGCCAGGGAGGGATTAAAAACTCTAAGGGAGGGGGTGGGTGGTGTAGCTGTAGGATTGTACTGTGTCAGTATTTCCAACGCCAGGTCACCCTAATAATTGCATGAATAAACCCCCAAAGACAAGGCCCAAATATACTAGTACAGTATACTGTACAGTACTGTAAAGTATGTATTATTGTGTGTTGATGTTTTGAATTGCTGTTAACTTGAAAAGTTTCACCATTGTATTGTACTGTATTTGTAAATAAAAGTATTTTGTGGCGACTTCAGCAATAAAAGAACTGGTTAATTTATCTCACATAAAGTACGTGAATACGACCGCAATCACCATTGTACAGTAAATGGGTGCATAGGATGGAACGACAGGTGCTAAAGGGGTATAAATATGATACTGTATTTATCAGTATTGATCAAAGAGAGTTGATCAGAAGGATTCCCCTTATAAAGTATACAGCACTCTATTGTCATTCATACAGTACAGTATACTGTAGTAAAAGGTAGACAACACATGGTCTTGCAGTACAGTATACTGTATTACTAAAAATCTGTCAGGTTGACCAGAATCACTGCGGATATCGGAAAATAATACAATTTTATTAATTCTACGTACTGTATATAAGGGGAATCCTTCTGATCAACTCTCTTTGATCAACACTGATAAATACAGTAATTTATCTCACACTCAGTACTACAAACTGCTTTTTGCTTGCAATAAACAAACAAACAGGGAAGCGCTACTGTATACTGTATGAGTTAGGATCAGGCCCAGCAGCCACTTTATGTTGAAAACCACATATGAAATGAGCATAAATTTGCATGAATAATTACACAAAAATATATAAAATAAATAGCACAAGTCTCTGACAGAGAGAAATTGTCCAGGTGGTGTGGATACAGGTTAATGCCCCTGTCTGATAGGACAGACTCGGGCAAGAATGGCCTGTGAGAGGTGAATATCCAGAATGGTAGCTGGGATGGAAAGCGCTACCAACTGTGCAGGTATTGAAGTGTGTAGAAATGGGAAGGTGCCGTAGGCATCAAATGTGGAAAGCGCTCACCCAGACTTCATACACTGCGCATTTTGCTTGCATACTGCAAAGCCGCAAGACCAGCAACATTGTAAAAAAAGAGCAAAAAAAGAGCAATGAGCGCGAAATTGGCGTGGGAACTTCTGTTCTAGGGCCCCTAGAAATAATATTCTTTATTTTATTTATAAACTCACATTTATATATAAAGTATATATTTATTTCTCTTCATGTATTTATTTATATTTATTTATTAATTGTGGAGCTGCTGTGCGTGAGGGGCCATGGCCAGGATGGGGGGGGGGGGTAACGGTACAGTATGTGGGTAGGGGGTGAGGGTGGTTAGACCTCACAGTACATTATGCACATTGGGCCCCCCTCCTCCCCACATTTACATACTGTACACTACACGACATCAATGCAGGGAGGGTTTACCAATGCAGGGAGGGTTTACCAATGCAGGTAAGGCTTTAGGCCTTTATATCTCTCTCCCTTCAGTGTAATCTGCTTAACAGAAACATTAGGGGGGAAGGGGCTTTAGGCCTTTATATCTCTCTCCCTTCAGTGTAATCTGCTTAACAGAAACATTAGGGGGGAAGGGGCTTTAGGCCTTTATATCTCTCTCCCTTCAGTGTAATCTGCTTAACACAAACATTAGGGGGGAAGGGGTTTTTAAACAATGCTGCTGTGTATAATGTATAAGGTTTTTTACAATTAGATAGATGTAATCCTTGGTATTGTAAGGGTTAGTTTGTTTTTAAATTGTCTTTTCTGGTTGTTACTTACAGTATATATTGATTTTGGTTTACTTGCTTGGTTAAAATACTGTACAGTAGTTAAGTTGACTTGTTTGGAAGTGTTTGTACAGTATTTACTGGTAGAGTAGCTTGCAATTATATTGTTAACATTCATTTGCAGAATGTACAGTACTGTATATGGTGCATAGATTTAATGCTATGCATCATTTACAGTATACAATGTACTGTAAATGCAATGTACTGTGTGGATTGTAATGTTATGTTTTATACTGTACAGTATGCTATTCATTAACTTCATTGCTCTACACATCTAGGGATTTCATTCCACCTTACCACCTTTCCTACACATGATTTGTGCTTTAGGCATTGGTTATATTACTGTATGCTAATGCAGATGTGTGATGCTTTGAGACTGTCATTTATACTTTGACAAGTCTACCTTTTGGTGTGTAGTGTGCATTATCCTTAGCGTTGTATACTGTAGGTGCCTTTAAACCCAGTAACCTATTGTGATTCACTTTGATTCTCCCTAGTGTTTTTTGAGTCACTATCCTTTTCATGTTTAGGGTTGACAGTGTGTGTCGTTCCCTAGTGCTGTTCATTAGTGTTTAAGGGTCCATGCCTCTTTTTTAAGTGTTTTTAAGTCATGTACTGTACTGTTTATTCATCCCTTTTTGCACTGTGTCAAATAAATAAACAAATATATCAATTGCATACCTGAGTGCTCCCATACGGGTTACTTTTTTCTCTTTTCACTCACATACAGTATGTATATATATATATATATATATATATATATATATATATATATATATATATATATATATATATATATATATATAGCTGTATGATATATATATATATATATATATACACAATGTATATATGTATACTGTATATATATATATATATATATATATATATATATATATATATATATATATATATATATATATATATATATACAGTGTATATATATATACAAAGTATATACTGTACAGTATATATTTATTTCTCTTCATGTCTTTATTTATTTATTTAGATTTATTTATTAATTGTGGGGCTGCTGTGCGTGAATTTTTTTTATTGGGGGTGAGGGGGGTGTTTGGCCCTTGGTGTGAGTTTACGACTTGCAGCAGCAGCACAATTAATAAATAAATATAAATAAATAAATAAATAAATGAAAAATAAATACATTTGAAATACATTTTTATTGATAGTGTACATGTGCAGAGGGTCTCCGGAGCAGAAGCGCACAGGTTTCAGGTCTGGGGACCCCGTGCCCCCCGAGATACAGGCCCCTTTAGGGGGTGCCGGTATCCCTCTGCTCTGCTTGGTTTACAGGCCGCGATCACGTGATCGGGACCTTTAAACGCAGAGCACTCAGCACTCAGAAACACAGGCCAGACAGATTTAAACACACACACAATAGGGGGAGGTTTTTTTACATAACTTGCAGGGAAGCTTAACGCACACACAATAGGGGGATAGGGGGAGGGTTTTTTTACATAGATTAGAGAGAAGGCAGGGCGTTTTAAAAGCGAGAATAGGGGAGGGGGTTTTACATAGATTTTATTTATTTATTTAGGTTTATTTATTAATTGTGGGGCTGCTGTGCGTGAATTTTTTTTATTGGGGGTGAGGGGGGTGTTTGGCCCTTGGTGTGAGTTTACGACTTGCAGCAGCAGCACAATGAATAAATAAATATAAATAAATAAATAAATAAATAAATGACAATAAATACATTTGAAATACATTTTTATTGATAGTGTACATGTGCAGGGGGTCTCCGGAGCTGAAGCGCACAGGTTTCAGGTCTGGGGACCCCGTGCCCCCCGAGATACAGGCCCCTTTAGGGGGTGCCGGTATCCCTCTGCTCTGCTTGGTTTACAGGCCGCGATCACGTGATCGGGACCTTTAAACGCAGAGCACTCAGCACTCAGAAACACAGGCCAGACAGATTTAAACACACACACAATAGGGGGAGGTTTTTTTACATAACTTGCAGGGAAGCTTAACGCACACACAATAGGGGGATAGGGGGAGGGTTTTTTACATAGATTAGAGAGAAGGCAGGGCGTTTTAAAAGCGAGAATAGGGGAGGGGGTTTTACATAGATTTTATTTATTTATTTAGATTTATTTATTAATTGTGGGGCTGCTGTGCGTGAATTTTTTTTATTGGGGGTGAGGGGGGTGTTTGGCCCTTGGTGTGAGTTTACGACTTGCAGCAGCAGCACAATGAATAAATAAATATAAATAAATAAATAAATAAATAAATGACAATAAATACATTTGAAATACATTTTTATTGATAGTGTACATGTGCAGGGGGTCTCCGGAGCTGAAGCGCACAGGTTTCAGGTCTGGGGACCCCGTGCCCCCCGAGATACAGGCCCCTTTAGGGGGTGCCGGTATCCCTCTGCTCTGCTTGGTTTACAGGCCGCGATCACGTGATCGGGACCTTTAAACGCAGAGCACTCAGCACTCAGAAACACAGGCCAGACAGATTTAAACACACACACAATAGGGGGAGGTTTTTTTACATAGCTTGCAGGGAAGCTTAACGCACACACACAATAGGGGGATAGGGGGAGGGTTTTTTACATAGATTAGAGAGAAGGCAGGGCGTTTTAAAAGCGAGAATAGGGGAGGGGGTTTTACATAGATTTTATTTATTTATTTAGATTTATTTATTAATTGTGGGGCTGCTGTGCGTGAATTTTTTTTATTGGGGGTGAGGGGGGTGTTTGGCCCTTGGTGTGAGTTTACGACTTGCAGCAGCAGCACAATGAATAAATAAATATAAATACAGTAAATAAATAAATAAATGACAATAAATACATTTGAAATACATTTTTATTGATAGTGTACATGTGCAGAGGGTCTCCAGAGCAGAAGCGCACAGGTTTCAGGTCTGGGGACACCGTGCCCCCCGAGATACAGGCCCCTTTAGGGGGTGCCGGTATCCCTCTGCTCTGCTTGGTTTACAGGCCGCGATCACGTGATCGGACCTTTAAACCAAGCAGAGGGCTACCGGCACCCCCTAAAGGGGCCTGTATCTCGGGGGGCACGGGGTCCCCAGACCTAAAACCACCGCGGTTCAGCTCCGGAGACCCCCTGCACATCTACACTATCAATAAAAATGTATTTCAAATGTATTTATTGTCATTTATTTATTTATTTTTTGGCGGCTGCTGTGTGTGTGTATTTTTTTATTGTGGGTAGCGGGAGGGTGGGTGAATGGGGTATTCGCCCCAACGATGGTTGGGGAGGGCTTGCGGGGGGGGGGGGGGGGGGGTGGGGTAGCGGGAGGGCTTAACCTCTTCATGACCGTAGCGGTATTAACTGCTACGATCGTGAAGGGGTTAAGTGCACCCGCAACCCCCCCCCCCCCTCCCGCAAGTCCTAAACTCACACCAAGGGCCAAATACCCCCCTCACCCATCCCCACTACACACAATAAAGCGGGCACGGTGGGTTAACCCCTTCATTGCCTTAGCGGCTATCCGCTATGGTAATGACGCAGCATTTTCCGTATTTTTAATAATATTGATCAGGAGCAGGGGGGGGGGGGTTCCCTGAGCATTAATCATTAATTTCTGGCTCAGGGAACCCCCTGCTCACTTTACAATATTATTAAAATAATGCTTCTTTACCATAGCGCATAGACGCTAAGGTAAAGAACGAGTGTTTATTTATACTGTATATTGTATGTGTTTTATTGATAGTGTACATGTGCAGAGGGTCTCCAGAGCAGAAGCGCACAGGTTTCAGGTCTGGGGAACCCTTGCCCCCCGAGATACAGGCCCCTTTAGGGGGTGCCGGTATCCCTCTGCTCTGCTTGGTTTACAGGCCGCGGTCACGTGATCGGGGCTTTTAACGCAGAGCTGGATACCGGCACCCCCTAAAGGGGCCTGTATCTCGGGGGGCACGGGGTCCCCAGACCTAAAACCAACGCGGTTCAGCTCCGGAGACCCCCTGCACATCTACACTATCAATAAAAATGTATTTCAAATAATTTTTAATGTGTGGATGTTTGCGCAGAGAGAGAGCAGCGGATCTCTCTCTGCTGCAAACACATCTCGCCCCCGCCGCCCATACAGTAGTATCATTTATGTATGTGCATATACAGTACAGTACAGTACTGTACAGTACTGTATGTTAGGGCTTACAGGGGTTGTTGTTATACAGTACTGTATATATATATATACTGTATACTGCATTACAATTCATTATAGGGGACGGCTTCACAGAGAATAGCTCGCAAGCGCCACCATGTGTATTTTGACGGCATTGCAGTATTGTAACCAGCCGGAATAAAAAGCTTAAATTCCTGCCGGAAAATAACGCAATGCACTCTGGCTGAAAAATATCAGAAACCTGAATACACCCGAGTATACCCGAATTCGCGGGACTAGCCGTGCTCGAATAAAGTGTGTCGCCAGTGTACTATCTGAGGGACCACCTAGGTCCATACACTTTTATTATTATGTATAGAGTGCAATAATTGGGGTACTTTGGATCTTGGATAAATTATATGCACCTTGTAATACTCCACATGCACCTTACTTATTTTATATAGGTTCTATGTAGATTAAGGCAGCACAAGATGAGCGGTATATCTCATGTTAAGTATCTTAGTACTTCTTGCAATAATGGACATCCTTTCTTTATCCTCAAGGTTAACCATATTTTTCCTCCTGAACTGGAAATAATATCTATGAAGTCTGTCAATTCCGGATCGGCATAGACAAAGTTGACAGTCTGAGATAAGGTTTAGAGAATCCCCCCTCCTTTTGGGAGAGACGATAACACATTTAGCTGTTAGTCCGTGGCCGCACTCTCCATCATTATGTTACAAAAATCTTTGCAATGTAATACTCAGGAATCAGGTTTCCACTTCAAATTCGAAAGTCTTTATTTCTTCAATCAGGTCAGCATTTTATATAGCAAGGATACTTGCATATAGCATAAACTGTAGATACTTATGTTCAGTTTCAAGTAACTGAATGTTGTGATTATGCTATGTTCAAAGTGATTCTTTATACTATCAGGACAAAGAGATATAAATCACATGTCTTAGCTAACTGCTTTTGCTGACTAAAACATTCTTGTTTTTAGTACCAGGCTGTATTTACTCTGTACTACAGGAAGTTGCCATCTGCAAACATCTGTCTGAAATGTTAGGAATTTATCTTATCACTAACATTTCTAGGTTTCAAGTTGTCCCTGAAGTTACAAACTGAAAATAAGATCCTTTATAAGAAAAATAACTTGAAAATGTTTAACCTATTGAGTGCTGAATATATATTGCTTTCCTACTTAATATAGAAAAATATATAGAAATAAAATAATATATCAATTTTCAGTTCGCAGTTACAGGAACAGTAAATCTTGCTGCATCTGTAGATGTGAGTATGTGAACATAGAATTACCTGTAGTGAAAAAAATAGGTGCAAAACCAGCGCTTATGCAAACAACAAATATATAAAAACAACCTTAGATTCAATGTCCAAATGGTAGTCCTGGAGCTGCCTAAAGAGATTGTTCTGGTATCTTCCTCCCAGACTTGGATTTGTAGAAAAAAGCAACTTCCTCTGGCGCTGAGGCAAGGATGTAGATAGATGAACTCTAGTTTCTTCTGTTAAACAGTGACCTCAGGAAAGAAGAAAAAGACAAAACACGCAGGAAGCCTGCAATAGTGTATTACCCAGGGATAACAAAGATATAAATGTGAAGAGCAATTTATTACACAGGGTTAAAATGACCGTTAAAAAGACAATGCTATACATACATTAATAAATAAATGAGTGCCTAAGCACTGATCAAGATCTTGAGCACTAGCCAAGATCTTTGAGATTGCTCCGCCTGGTTAAAACTGGAATCCTACTCACCAGGGATCCCTGACGAAGAAACACATTATTGGAGGTTTCGAAACGCGTTGGAAGGTTTTCTGGCACCGCAGGGACACCGTAGCAGTGGACATTCAGTGGTGACATAAGCGAGCGAGCGGATCGTGTGTTTTCCAGGAAGCAATACATTACGGAGCACAGAATTTGATCCCCCGACAGCAGCAGACAAATTACACCCCAAGGCAAACGGATGATCCGGCGGCAAAGACCATTAAACCAGTGCTCATGACCTAGTCACCTCTGGTGAGTAGGATTCCAGTTTTAACCAGGCGTAGCAATCTCAAAGATCTTGGCTAGTGCTCAAAACCTTGGTCAGTGCTTAGGCACTCATTTATTTATTAATGTATGTATAGCATTGTCTTTTTAACGGTCATTTTAACCCTGTGTAATAAATTGCTCTTCACATTTATATCTTTGTTATCCCTGGGTAATACACTATTGCAGGCTTCCTGCATGTTTTGTCTTTTTCTTCTTTCCTGAGGTCACTGTTTAACAGAAGAAACTAGAGTTCATTTTTCTATAGAATTACCTGTAACTAAATCCCACTAC
The DNA here is from genome assembly GCF_040206685.1 of Ascaphus truei. Lineage (NCBI taxonomy): Eukaryota > Metazoa > Chordata > Amphibia > Anura > Ascaphidae > Ascaphus > Ascaphus truei. The sequence continues at coordinate 156,598 of NW_027457014.1, read as the reverse complement.
TTAAGTGTCCACTGCATGGTCTAACCATGGTATTTCCTGAACATAGGCCCATGATTATGTCAGGTGTGCAAAGAGTGACATTGCACAAACTGACATTGTTTATAATGGAAGTTTGAGACTTTAAAACCATAGCATACCCGTTATTCAAAATGTGTGTAAGATGTGTGTTTAAGATTCTCATTCAATAAACTTTGTGTTCCAATCAGCACTATTCTGACAATGAAGGCTACTAATGCCTGTAAGCAATAACATACATTGAGTAATAACATGGAGAAAGCAGAGATGTCGAACAATCACATTCAGAGCAGGACTCTAATATGACTTCCTGATATTGTGTCGCATGATCTGGGGCTGGTAACTGGTTTAGCTGGCCTGCCAGGTAGCTAGGGCCTGTCCGTCTAGTACGTCTCCCAAGGGGAGTGTAATGGGTGCTCACCACAAACAGGATGGCACCGCAAGGCTGAGGTGGGGATGTTAGTATGAACCGACCTCCAGCCGCGTGAGCGCGTCCAGAGTGCAGAGTGATAGTCGTGTAGCCAGGTCAGGGTTGGAGAAGGTAGGTTAGTTGTAATACTCATCGTGGTCAGTGTTTGAAGAAGTCGGATGGTCGTAGAGGATATCATTTGTCGAGGAGCGAAGATGGTAGAGGTCAGATGCAAGCCGAGGTCGAGTTAGAGAGAAGTCGGTTGTGGGGGCGGGACCTAATGCCGTAAACATAGGTTTTGATTTTATTATTATTTTATTACTTGGTTTTGCCTTAAAGAGACAGTGTGCCTATTTGTTTTATTTTGGAAAGTTAACCAATGCAGGTTTAAAGTCTAAAAACATACCGTTTTGACTCTTACTGACCCTACTGCAAGGCCGTACTGCCACAACAGTTAGACCCTTTATGTACGACACTATGTAACAGGGAAAAGCTATATTACTTAATCTGCGCTGTGTATGCAGCAATGCTAGAAATGAAACATTATAATATGTGACTCATGACTTTCCCTTGCATTCTCAGACCCCCCGTTCTGTGTGCAGTGAGAGCTGCCTGCCTGGGTACAGAAAAGCTCAGCAGGAAGGAAAGCCCAGATGCTGCTATGTCTGTGTTCAATGCACAGAGGGGGAGATCTCCAACAGCACTGGTTAGTAACTCCTAACTCATTCATATTCTGTTTTGCTCCCCATCAGCTAGTTTAGTACACACTGCTAGAGCTGCTACTCAGAATAGCAAATGTTCTAATATAGAGATGGGCAAAGTAAGTTTGTGTGTGTGTGTTCAGATTGTGAATTCAGTCCACGGATTGCTAAAATTCAAAATCCGGAGAACACGTTTGCAATGTTAAAAAAACAAAAATCTGCCTTTTTGTGACTGATTAAAGGAAATCCGCGGCTAAAAGGAAATGGCCAATCTTTAATAGATTTAAATTTGACCGCAAAATTCAGCCATGTCTATTTCTTATCCTGGTGAGCCGGACACCAGTAGCTCACAAGCTACCTTAGACTTATCAACTCAATATAGTTCTTATTGAAATCCTTTGGGCTGACAGACAAATACACAACTCTCTACCATAGTCCTATTATAAGCGTTATCCGTGGGACAGATCTTTAGTGATCAGAAAAAAAAAGAATCTGCCTTTTTTTTTTTTAAATCTCCACCAAAAAACGAAGCTAAAGGGAACGGGCTAGTCTGCAGTGGATTCGAATTCTGGTCAATTTGCGCCGATGTCCATTAACAGCAAGATTGAACTCCATGTTCTGTATCATGACTTCCGGCAAGAGAGTGCAGCATCATGAATCCTGCTTCATAACCGATTTACTCTGAGAAATCTGTCTGTTTATGCCTTAAAATAAAATACCTTAATTGCTAGTGCTATATTTGCTGTGCTCTTCTAAAACAATTACAATTATTCTTCATTAGACATTTGCACTAAAAGAACTGAACTTTGATGAGTGAGTGAAATGCGTAAGGCTCATAATGCTTAATTTGTGGCACTACTACAACTGTTACCGTATCTAACAATCCAGATTAAAGAGTCACTAAGGATGAAAATGCATTAAAAGTCAACTTCATTACCTTTGCGGCTAACCACAAAGGCAATGAAGGTGTTAAGGAACAACAGCAGCTTTATTGAAGGCAGAGGGGGTGGGTGAAGTAGGTACTTGTCCCTTCATTCACCCCCGCTGCCCCCAATAAACATTACAATATGTACTAACCACCAATACACAACCCACCCCCTTTGCCCCGACATAAAACCATAATTTGATTTTTTATACACATGATTGATACCAGAGGCCGGCAGGTATCTCAGGGTGGTCCTGTAGGTGTCCGGAGGCCCAATGTTTCCCTGGGTTGTCCCTGTGGGTGTCTAGGGGTCCTCAGGTGGTCCCCACTGGTTTCTGGTTGTCCTCATGTGTCACAGGAGACCAGGTTTATTAACACCTTTTTATACCGAGATCATTGATTGAGCGAAACAAGGAGGTAAAATAAATTGTTATTTATTTCACGAAAAGACATACACACAATGTAACACAATTTACAAGGTTAACACACTTACTTGGGTGTGACGATGAAGAGGCCACACAGGCCACTAAATAAAGTTATTATGCCTGGCAGGGTGCCCCTAAGCCAAGGGTCTCCAAACCTATCTTCAAGAGCCGCACAAAGGCCAGCTTTTATGGATATCCCTGTTTCAGCACAGGTGGCTCAATCAGTGCTTCAGTGCTTGACTGGGCCACTGATTGAGCCACCTGTGCTGAAACTGGGATATCCATAAAAGCTGGCCTTTGTGCGGCTCTTGAAGATAGGTTTGGAGACCCCTGTCCTAAGCCATATTGGTGAGTTGTGATTGTCAGCTCTTCAACCCAATCATGTCATGTAGCTGTATTTGTTATAAAGATGTATGTGTATTTTTACTGTTCCAGGAGTGCCAACCAGCGGAGAGGTGCAGGGCGTGAGTTTCAGGGGTGATTTTATGGTAACATTTTGTCAGGGTGTGTTTGCATAGAAGGGGGCCAGTGTTTCGGGTTACCCCAAAACATGTACTCCGGAATTCCTCCCAGATTCCAGAGGACATGAGGAACACAGACCACCGGATAAAATCCTCCCTAGAAAGCAGTTTGCAGCTCACTGCTAAATCTCCCTGCTTCAGCAGAGACCAGAACAGTTAGACCGGTTAGGGGAAGGAATCACATTTACAGTACTCCGGGATATGCCCAAAAAGCCCAGAACCCAGGATGGGGATCAGTGTATCTCCCACCAGGTATAAGGTGGCAAGAATAATGTTATTTCTATTATGAAATGTATTACTATAGCAGTGTTACCCTGTAGCCGTGCAAAGAAAAATGGTTTTAAAACCAGCAGCCCACTGCACAGCTTTTAGCTAACTTCTGCTAGGAAGGTCCTAGCACGCTGAGATTTTCTGTGAGCGCTGCTGGGGTAAAATCATGAAAATGGTTAAAGCGCTATTTATAAAAAGTTATATAAAAATTGATGAATGAAAGTCCCCCTATTTTAATTGTTCCAACATTATAGGCATAAGGGGATTTTCATTCAGGCGGTCGGAATAGAGGAAAACACTTAAGTTGTGATTACGGTACTTTAGAAGTGTATAGCAGGAAATTCCTGTGAGGTGAGCAGTGCATATGTAACTCAGACTTCTAAGACACCCCACTGGTTTGGTTCCACAGTGTCTGAAAAAGTCCGTAGTTGAAAAGCTTTAGCCGAATAAAGTGTGAAGTGTGGAGGGCTAATACAAATATCCCCATCTTAGTAAATGTCTGGGCAAATGGCCCAGATGTCCGGCCCATCTTAGTAAATGTCTGGGAAAATGGCCCAGATGTCGCCAGGTAAGGGAGGTGGCTCTGGTATGCTATGCGGCAGAGGTGCGAGGTTCGCGCATGCCCATAGCAAACTAAGAAGCCCCTCTTCCAGGTTTGCCATGTATGGGCAACTCTGGGATAGGTGGGAATATTAGTTCCCATGCAGAGATTGGCTGCAGAGGTTACAGATAAGGGTTTTGTATTGTATAAGAATCCCTGCATCAGATCGGGAGTCAAATTCATCATTCAGTGAAAGATTCATCCTGTAAGAAGATTTAACATTGTAACTAAGATTTGTACAAGCTTCAGTAGTTCGTAAGAACTAAGGAATTCAGAACCAATTCTACGACGGTAGAACGAGGAAAGCAGCTCTGGCAGAGAAACAGTGCTTGCGAGCGCGCCACTAGCCAAAGACTGTTTTCGGCTTTGTATGCGCACAACTCCCACTCCTGGGAAATTTTACCTAAAGACACTATTTCTAAAGATTTTGTTTTGGAAGTAGAAAATTTCGTTTTGCCCTGTCCCAGTTAGTGTATTTCAAGTGTTTTTTGTAAATTATTATGTGTGTGTTCATTCTGTAAATAAATAACAATTTATTTTATCTCTTGTATTACTCAGTCAAAGGATACGTGTAATTTTGGTGTTAAAAGTTCTGGTCTTCCGTGACATTGGGAATGGGGCTTACGAATAAATCTATCCTTGGAACGAAATTCACAAACATTACCTCTTTATGAGCCCTTTTTCTTGACCGGTAGTTACTCACAAAAGTCCTGGAACTGATTACGGTATGCAATTCCAGACGCGACCGCTACATTCTCAAAAGCGGGACTTAGAAACTTTCCTGAGTTTAAAATCCTTGAAGCCGTCCCGCGTCTATTCAGTCCAGAGAATCTTTGAATTTGCCACTGTTGGTTTGGCGCTAGGAATCTGCGCTCCTGAGTGGCTGCAAGCTCTCTTAAGGCTTTCAAGCTCTCATTCACTAACCTGTGCAGCCTATCAGAGTGTGGGAATCCATCCTATTTGCCGGTATTGTAAAGCCAGGAGGGCACCATTTCTCAGTCTGTAAAGGGACATGCGCCAACCTAGCATCTCTGCCTCTTTGCATACTGAGCCCACCCGCTGCCCAGGCTTCACAATCTGGGATCTGGCAAATGGTTGACGGATAGCCTTGTGTTAGCCCAGGATGTGGGTACTCACGCAGAACTACAGTACCCCTCCTGTTCTAACACCTTGGTATCCCTGAGGCTTTCAGGTATGGACTCCGCACAGACACAGAGGCACCAAGCTTGGTAGCCATCTATGTTTTCCAGAATCCATGACTTGGAAATCCCACAGTTCATATACAGGTTATCTAAATTTATACCTATTAAAAATATAACCATTTAATTAAATATATTGTGTCCTGTCTTCTGTGTGCTGAAAGATGTACATTCCTATTCTGGTGTTAGGCATGAAGTGAGTGTATAATTCAACTACATTCACTATCCTCATTCTTGGCACATTTTAGAAAAATAACTTTTAAAACTTGTATACACTACAATCATGCTCAGCTTTATCACTTAGCTGTAGCATCCCCCTGAACCCCAACACTAAGTTCGGTGCACCTGGGCATGATATGGGTACTTGTGCTATACTGGGGAAACCCTACTACACTAGGGACTCCCTACATAACTGCAGATACAGCTTAGCCCCTTCATACCAATTTACCTTGTCTGGAAGATGCTGCAGCAGGGATCCTGGTGGCGAGTCGCAAAAGCCCCTTCAGAGTCAGAGTTTGGCGGAGTAATGTGCTTGGCTGTATCTGAGAATCTCACTCAAGAGAACATGGCCAATGAATAAATCTATCCTCGGAACAAAATTCACAAAAACACCTCTTTAGTAGCACTTTTCCTTTACCATTAGTTACAGTGGCGGCACGATTTATTCTAACTCGGCTAGCTCCGCGAATTTCAGATTATCCCGGTCAAGTGCGGTTTTGTGTCTTTTTCAGCCGGGGTGAACTGCGGTATTTTCGCGCCAGGGATTAAAGCATTTTACTCTCGCTGTCTGCAATACTGCAATGCCGTGTAAAAACTCATGGGGGCGTTTGCGAGCTGTTGTCTATGAAGCAGAGAAGCCGTCCCCTGGTGAGATGTGTTTGCTGCAGAGAGAGATCCACTGCTCTCTCTCTGCGCAAACATCGGCACATTAAAAATGATGTAAAATACATTTTTATTCATAGTGTACATGTGCAGGGGGTCTCCAGAGCAGAACCGCTTTGGTTTCAGGTCCTGGGCCCCCCTGCTTCCCGAGATACAGACCCCTTTATGAGGTGCCGGTACCCGCCCTCACCCACCACTCGGCATGCCTATATACCCTCCCACACTAACCCCCCACCCCGTCAGGCCTAAACCACCCTCACCCACTACCACAAGGGAGGCCTACCCACATACCGTTGGGGAACACCCCTCCCCACCCCCAGTACCCACAATAAAAACAATACAGTGACCCACAATAAACATCATTATTTTTATTAAATACATTACCCACCCCCTGTGCCCCCTCCATAAATACAAGATTTATCCTTTTAAAAACAGGGTTCATAACGCAGCCCCACGCGAGTCCCCGGTGGGCTGGCGGGGCACCTGGACTGACCTACAGGGTACCAGCAGCCCTTTTCAAACAGGTTCTGGAGGCCTGCTGGTGGGTCCCGCCAAGCGTCATGGCCCCCAGGTGGTCTCCTTGGGTCACCGTGGGCCACAATTGGGTCCCCATGGTAGGCCTGCGGATGTCTGGGAGCCCCGGGTCAGACCCACAGGTGTCTGCGGGGCCTCGGGTGGTTCCCACGGAGGTCTGGGGAACTCACGAGTGCTCGCTACGGGTCCACGGTGCCCCCACAGAAGTGGGACCACACATCTTCATCCCCGCACCTACGGGTCGGCGGTGCCCCCACAGAAGTGGGACCACACAGCTTCATCCCCGCAGACTACGGGTCGGCGGTGCCCCTACAGATTTGAGGCCACCGCTTCATCCCCGCATGTGTCACCTGTGGAGCCACCAGCCTGATACCCGTGGGATACCCGAAGAAACCACAGGTGGTCTCCAGAGGTCCCACGCAGAACCACGGAACAAACCCTGAATGTAAAAAAAATAAACCTGGCCTATACATTCAATAGATACACCCCCCCCCCCCCCAACACCTACAGTACAATAATGTGCAAAATAACTATTATCCAGATAGGGATAATAGATTATTTGCCCATTATTAAAAACATTAACTAGCATATTCAAATAAATAAAGTGCATCAAAAAGAAGTCTCCATCGCCAGCAACAGCCTTGTCTTGCCCACAAAATACATAGCCAATACATAGCAATAACATTCATTGGTTAAAAGAGTTTACTTGTTTGGAGGTATTTGTATTTTGCAGAATTTATATCGTGCATAGATTGTATGCATCATTATACAATGTAAATGCAATGTATTGATTAGAATGTGAGGTTTTTATTGGCATTTGATGATTTAGATTGTAAGATCAGTTCGGATTATTAAAGGAAATAGATTTTAATATAGTGTGTTTGTATGGAGAAGTGTTATTTGTAGTACAGTATGGTTTTGATAACCCTTCTACATTTATTTGTATATTGGTTAATCATGTGTGTGCGTATCTCTCTCTCTCTCTCTCTCTCTCTCTCTCTCTCTCTCTGTGTACATCTTTACAGTATATAGTTGCATGATGAAGCCACTGTACAAATTCATGGGTGAAGGGTGGGTATCGGGCCAGTGTGGCTTAATGCCTTAATTACCTTTGCGGTTATTATCCAATAAGGTGTTTAAGGGGTTAATTGATATCTGAATGTTATTGCTATGTATTGGCTATGTATTTTGTGGGCAAGACAAGGCTGTTGCTGGCGACGGAGACTTCTTATTGATGAGGTCAGTAGCACTTTATTTATTTGAATATGCTAGTTAATGTTTATAATAATGGGCAAATAATCTATTATCCCTATCTGGATAATAGTTATTTTGCACATTATTGTACTGTAGGTGTTGGGGGGTGTGTATCTATTGAATGTATAGGCCAGGTTTATTTTTTTTACATTAAGGGTTTGTTCCATGGTTCTGCATGGGACCTCTGGAGACCACCTGTGGCTGGTGGTTCCACGGGTGACACATGCGGGGATGAAGCGGTGGCCTAACCTCTGTGGGGGCACCGCCGACCCGTAGTCTGTGGGGATGAAGCTGTGTGGTCCCACTTCTGTGGGGGCACCGCCGACCCGTAGGTGCGGGGATGAAGATGTGTGGTCCCACTTCTGTGGGGGCACCGCGGACCCATAGTGAGCACTCGTGAGTTCCCCAGACCCCCGTGGGAACCACCCGAGGCCCCGCAGACACCTGTGGGTCTGACCCGAGGCTCCCAGACATCCGCGGGCCTGCCGTGGGGACCCAATTGTGGCCCACGGTGACCCAAGGAGACCACCTGGGGGCCATGACGCTTGGCGGGACCCACCAGCAGGCCTCCAGAACCTGTTTGAAAAGGGATGCTGGTACCCTGTAGGTCTGTCCAGGTGCCCCGCCAGCCCACCGGGGACTCGCGTGGGGCTGCGTTATGAACCCTGTTTGTAAAAGGATAAATCTTGTATTTATAGGGGGGCACAGGGGGTGGGTAATGTATTTAATAAAAATAATGATGTTTATTGTGGGTTCTCGGGGTGGGGAGGGTGGGGGGTTTCCCAACGGTATGTGGGTAGGCCTCCCTTGTGGGTAGGGGGTGAGGGTGGTTAGGCCTGACGGGGTGGGGGGTTAGTGTGGGAGGGTATGTAGGTGTCCCGAGTGGTGGATGAGGGTGGGTTAACCCCTTAATGACTGTAGCGGTTAATAACCGCTATGGTGATTAAGGGGTTAGGGGACATTACTTTGGATGTTATAATTTTTGTCTCTGTTTTTCAGCAGCGGAGGGGCCATGGGCAGGATGGGGTGGTGGAGGGGGGGGCAACGGTATGTGGGTAGGCCTCCCTTGTGGGAAGTGGGTGAGGGTGGTTAGGACACACGGGGTGGGTGGGCCATTGGCAGTGAGGCGCTGCATTATAAAGTACTGTATGCACATCGGGTTCCCCCACCCCACATTTACATACACTGCACTCACAAAAAACACAGGCAAGGAGATTTAACTGACACAATAGGGGGAGGGGGCATTAACCAGATTACAGTCAAGGCAGGGAAGCTTAACAGACAAAATAGGGGGAGGGGGCTTTACACAGATTACAGTCAAGGCAGGGAAGCTTAACAGATACATTAAAAATATGTATTTCATGTATTAATTGTTGTTTATGTATTTTAAATACACAGGGGGTGTACTGTATGTTGTTTATTGCAATGTTTATTGGGGGCAAATGTCCCCAATAAACATACTATTCTGCCTTAACCCTTAGCCTAACTTAATCAAAGCTCAGAGTACCCCCTGCTCCTGCACAATATTATTAAAATACAGAAATGCTGCTTCATTACCATAGCTGATAGCCGCTAAGGCAATGAATTGCCTTAGCGGCTATCAGCTATGGTAATGAAGCAGCATTTCTGTATTTTAATAATATTGTGCAGGAGCAGGGGGTCCTCTGAGCTTTGATTTGTGGCTCAGGGAACCCCCTGCTCACTGTACAATATTATTAAAAATACATTCATGCTGCTTCGTTACCATAGCAGATAGCCGCTAAGGTAAGGAATGATTGTTTATTTATACACTGGCGACACACTTTATTCGAGCTCGGCTAGTCCCACGAATTCGGGTATACCCGGGTGTATTGAGGTTTGTGACTGTTTTCTGCCCGAGTGCATTGAGGTATTTTCCAGGCAGGGATTGAAGCATTTTATTCCCGCTGGCTGCAATACTGCACAGTATATATATATACTGCATTACAATTCATGAATTTATGCCATCTGGTAGACACGCGAAGCATTGCAGCCTATTAAATCCTAATCATTATCATTTAACAGATCAGCCGCCCGTCAGCCAGGCATGAACCCAGGCTGGGAAGGCAAACGCAACGGGGCTTGTCAGAGGTGAGGAGCGGCACATTCCAGGTATCTGCCAGGTACATACTGGGTATTTGCTCGAATAAAGTGTGTCGGTGCAGTATGTGTGTTTTATTTATACTGTAGATGTGCAGAGGGTCTCCGGAGCTGAACCGCATTGGTTTCAGGTCCGGGGCCCCCCTGCTCCCCGAGATACAGGCCCTTTAGGGTGTCCCGGTATCCCTCTGCTTGGTTTACATGCCGCGGTTACGTGATCGAGACCTTTAAATGCAGAGGGATACCGGCACCTCATAACAGGGCCTGTATCTCGGGGAGCAGGGGGGCCTCGGACCTGAAACCAATGCGGTTCTGCTCCGGAGACCCCCTGCACATGTACACTATGAATAAAAATGTATTTTACATAATTTTTAATGTGCCGATATTTATTTATATTCATGTATTTATTTATTTATTTATTTATTGCGGGAATGCTGTGTGTGAATTTTTTTATTGTGGGTAGCGGGGGTGGGTGAAGGGGGTATTAGCCCCAAAGGCGGTTGTTTAGGGCTTGCGGGGGGGTCGCGGGAGGGGTTAACCCATTCATGACCGTAGCGGTATTAACTGCTACGGTCGTGAAGGGGTTAAGTGCACCCGCAACCCCCCCGCAAGTCCTAAACTCACACCAAGGGCCAAATACCCCCTTCACCCACACCTGCTACCCACAATAAAGCGGGCACGGTGGGTTAACCCCTTCGTTGCTTTAGCGGATAGCCGCTAAGGTAATGAAGCAGCATTTCTGTATTTTAATAATATTGTGCAGGAGCAGGGGGTCCCCTGAGCTTTGATTTACGGCTCAGAGACCCCCTGCTCACTGTACAATATTATTAAAATTACATTCATGCGGCTTCGTTACCATAGCAGATAGCCGCTAAGGTAAGGAATAATTGTTTATTTATATGTGTTTTTTATTTATACTGTAGATGTGCAGAGGGTCTCCGGAGCTTAAGCGCGTTGGTTTCAGGTCCAGGGCCCCCCTGCTCCCCGCGATACAGGCCCCTTTAGGGTGTCCCGGTATCCCTCTGCTTGATTTACATGTCGCGGTCACGTGATCGGGACCTTTAAATGCAGAGGGATACCGGCACGTCATAACGGAGCCTGTATCTCGGGAAGCAGGGGGGCCTCGGACCTGAAACCAATGCGGTTCTGCTCCGTAGACCCCCTGCACATGTACACTATGAATAAAAATGTATTTTACATAATTTTTAATGTGCCGATATTTATTTATATTCATATATTTATTTATTTATTTATTAATTGCGGGGATGCTGTGTGTGAATTTTTTTTATTGTGGGTAGCGGGAGTGGGTGAAGGGGGTATTAGCCCCAAAGGCGGTTGTTTAGGTCTTGCGGGGGGGTCACGGGAGGGGTTAACCCATTCATGACCGTAGCGGTATTAACTGCTATGGTCGTGAAGGGGTTAAGTGCACCCGCAACCCCCCCGCAAGTCCTAAACTCCCACCAAGAGCCAAATACCCCCTTCACCCACCCCCGCTACCCACAATAAAGCGGGCACGGTGGGTAAACCCCTTCGTTGCTTTAGCGGTTAGCCGCTAAGGTAATGAAGCAGCATTTCTGTATTTTAATAATATTGTGCAGGAGCAGGGGGTCCCCTGAGCTTTGATTTGCGGCTCAGAGACCCCCTGCTCACTGTACAATATTATTAAAATTACATTCATGCGGCTTCGTTACCATAGCAGATAGCCGCTAAGGTAAGGAATGATTGTTTATTTATATGTGTGTTTTATTCATAGTGTAGATGTGCAGAGGGTCTCCGGAGCGTAAGCGTGTTGGTTTCAGGTCCGGGGCCCCCCTTCTCCCCGAGATACAGGCCCCTTTAGGGGGTCCGGTATCCTTCTGCTTGGTTTACATGTCGCGGTCATGTGATCTGGACCTTTAAATGCAGAGGGATACCGGCACCTCATAACGGGGCCTGTATCTCGGGGAGCAGGGGGGCCCCGGACCTGAAACCAATGCGGTTCTGTTCCAGAGACCCCCTGCACATGTACACTAGGAATAAAAATTTATTTTACATAATTTTTAATGTGGCGATATTTATTTATATTCATGTATTTATTTATTTATTTATTTTTTTGCGGGGATGCTGTGTGTGAATTTTTTTTATTGTGGGTAGCAGGGGTGGGTGAAGGGGGTATTAGCCCCAACGGCAGTTGTTTAGGGCTTGCGGGGGGGTCACGGGAGGGGTTAACCCATTCATGACCGTAGCGGTATTAACTGCTATGGTCGTGAAGGGGTTAAGTGCACCCGCAACCCCCCCGCAAGTCCTAAACTCACACCAAGGGCCAAATACCCCCTTCACCATCCCCCGCTACGCACAATAAAGCGGGCACGGTGGGTTAACCCCTTCGTTGCTTTAGCGGTTAGCCGCTAAGGTAATGAAGCAGCATTTCTGTATTTTAATAATATTGTGCAGGAGCAGGGGGTCCCCTGAGCTTTGATTTGCGGCTCAGAGACCCCCTGCTCACTGTAAAATATTATTAAAATTACATTCATGCTGCTTCGTTACAATAGCAGATAGCCGCTAAGGTAAGGAATGATTGTTTATTTATATGTGTGTTTTATTCATAGTGTAGATGTGCAGAGGGTCTCCGGAGCGTAAGCGTGTTGGTTTCAGGTCCGGGGCCCCCCTTCTCCCCGAGATACAGGCCCCTTTAGGGGGTCCGGTATCCTTCTGCTTGGTTTACATGTCGCGGTCACGTGATCTGGACCTTTAAATGCAGAGGGATACCGGCACCTCATAACGGGGCCTGTATCTCGGGGAGCAGGGGGGCCCCGGACCTGAAACCAATGCGGTTCTGCCCCGGAGACCCCCTGCACATGTACACTATGAATAAAAATGTATTTTACATAATTTTTAATGTGCCGATGTTTGCACAGAGAGAGCAGCGGATCTCTCTCTGGTGCTAACACATCTCGCCCCGCCGGCCTATAGTATCATTGATGTGCATATACAGTACTGTATGTGTACATTAGGGGTTATAGGGGTTGTTGTTATATACATATATATACATATATATATATATATATATATATATATATATATATATATATGTATATATGTATATATATATATATATATATATATATATTGCATTACAATTCATGAATTTCTGCCATCTGGCGGACACGCAAAGCATTGCAGCCTATTAAATCCTGAACCATTATTAATTAACACATCAACCGCGCGTCAGCCGGGCATGACCCGTGGCTGGGAAAGCAAAAGGAACGCGGCATGCTTCGGGTGAACAGCGTCGCATTCCAGGAACAAGCCAGTGACAAACCGGTGATTTGTTAGAATAAAGTGTGCCGCAACAGTACTTACAAAAGTCCTGGAACTGATTTCGGCATGCAATGCCAGACGCGGCCGCTACATTCTCAAAAGCGGGACTTAGAAACTTTTCTGAGTTCAAAATCCTTGAAGCTGGCTTGCATCTATTCAGTCCAGAGCATCCTTGAATTTGCTGATGTTGGTTTGGTGCTTGGAATCTGCACTCTGGATTGGCTGCAAGCTCTCATTCACTAACTTGTGCAGCCTATCAGAGCGTGGGAATTCTCCTGCAAGCCAATCACCGATTTGCCGCTATTGTAAAGCCAGGAGGGCACCTTTTCTCAGTCAGTAAAGGGGCATGCGCCAACCTGACACCTCTGCCTTTATGCATACTGAGCCCACCCACTGCCCAGGCTCCAAAGAGTCTGGGTTCTGGCAAATGATTGCCAGATGATAGCCTTATGTTAACCCAGGATGTGGGTACTCAAGCAGAACTGCAGTACCCTTCCTGTTCTAACACCTTGGCATCCCTGAGGCTTTCAAGTACGGACTCCGCACAGACATACAGACACCAAGCTTGGCTACATCTGGGTTTTCCAGAATCCATGACTTGGAAATCCCTCCGTTCATATACAGGTTATCAATTTATATATACCTATTAAAAATATAACAATTTAATAAAATATATTGTGTCCTGTCTAATGTGTGCTAGAAGATGTACGTTCCTATTCTGGTGTCAGGGATGGAGTGAGTTTATAAATCACCTACATTCACTAGCCTCATTCTTGGCACACTTTAGAAAAATAACCCCTGCTACATTAGGGACTCTGTGTATAGCTGCAGATATAGTTTATCCCCTTCATACCAATTTACCTTGTCTGGATGATGCTGCAGCAGGGATCCTGGCAGTGAGTCGTAATAGTGCTTTCAGAGTCAAAGTTTGGCAGAGTAATGTGCTTGGCTGTATTCGAGAACCTCATTCAATTCCTGAATAAAACTTTTGGGGTATCCCATAACTCTGGAACCCCGATACATAGCCACATTCTGAAAAGACATTCTCCGACAAACCTACCCTGAAACTTACAGCCTAGAAATCTCCCAATCCCAGAACCCCAGTAAAGGCAAAAGACAAATAGATCTTTAATGTCACAAAAGTTCCACACCGTCTCAGCAATGCATTTTTGACATCTGGGTCCCACAGCTGACACTCTAGGACCCCAATACATGGGTCAGGGTTAACCATGTGGGCTTAACCTTTATTGATGAGCCTGGTTAACTCCTTCACCGTCACATCAGGTGGTTCCCATTGGTGTCTGGGGGCCCACGGATGAATCCCATGGGTGTCTGGGGGCCCCCAGGTGGTTCCCACAGGTGTTTGGGGGTCCTTAGTTGGTCCCTGTGGGTGTCAGGGGTCCTCGGGTGGTCCCTTTTGGTGTCCAGGGGTCCTCGGTGGTCCCCATAAATGTCCGGGGATCCTCGGGTGGTGCCTGCAGGTCAATCCTGTTGCAAAAATAATAAATGTGTGTAACAGTATGACACCTACCCAATCTCATATGGGCCCCTATGTGAGGAATCTGCCCCCAGTTACATGTCATGTCATGTGGTGCACCTGCTGGCTTACAGGACTCCGGAGTCTCCCACTTGATGGTATTGGGGAATTCAGTAGGACTGGCTCTTGACGTAGTGCTGAGAATGTACTCACTTTTGGTACAGCGCCTCCATCTCTTCCATGTCCCCATGACAGCAGGGAGGAGTCTCTGGAAGAGAACCCCTGGGTGAGACTTCTCCCTGAATGACCCCAGGCTCAGGCAAGAAGTTCTTTCAATCACGGCAATCTTTATTAACATCTGCATTGGCAGACTGCCCATCATAGCGGCTGGTACTTAGCCGCACATGTTGAAGTTGCCCACCTCAAGGAAGTCCCTCCCTGACTCTATAATAGAGAAAGGAGAATCTCTGCCACCTCTCCCCTAAGGGAGGGCCTTAAGCTGTGCCACAGCCCTGCATAGTGCTGGATCAGAGTGTCACACTATGCAACCACTTGATAGACTTGATCTTGAACTCCACTGAACAGAGCACTAAGTGAACACTTGATTCAACTGCTAAATTCAGGAAGTGATGCGTAATATATAGCTCCAGAAGGCCCACCCGTGTGTCACTGTCAGTGGACACAGAGCATTCTGTCACTTCCTTTGCTACACACTATACCTCACAGGGTGTTGAGGGCAAACCTCATGATTTCTTCTGGCAAACCTGCCCTAAAAGGGGTTACTGCACAGAAGGAGAGAGGCATGTAACCCTAAAATTACACAAGGCTACATGTGCATACATTTAAAAAAAGTGCACCTCCCTCCCACCCCCTCCCCCCCAAAACATACAGTACAGTAATGGGCAAAATAACTATTATCCCCATATGGATAATAGCTAATTTGCCCATTATTAAATCAAACATTTGGCTGCCAGCATAAATTAAGTAAATAAACCTTTCGACTTACCCCTGCCATTATGAAGGGCATCCTCGTCAGCATACTTCAGGGCCATGTCCTACGTTGACAGAAATAATACATGACATAAAACAATCTAATGGCCCCTTACCCCTTTATCACGTTAGAGGTTAATAACCACTATAGTAATTATGGGGTTAACCCACCCATCCCCGCTACCCACACTGGAGTCCTAACCACCCACCCCGGGCCCACTACATGCACCCTGTATTCATTGATTGGCATAGTGGTACTTCATACCTATATAATATGGGCATGATAAGCCACTATAGCACTCAATGGTCACCCTAATTAAAAAGCATGAATTCCAAAAAAACAAACAATAATCAAACATCTACACAAGCACATTAACACCACAATTCAAGAAATACAAACACTAGCCAACAAATGAAATTAAAAAAAGCAGTAACCAAAAAACAATTAATTTTATCCAGTAGCCAACAAATCAATTAATTAAGAAAACCACTCTGCAACACATCAATTGAAAGCAGGAGCCAACACACAAAATATTTAATTAAAAACACTAAACTATCGGAAACAATTATAAAACCAAACCAGGAAAATGACAAACAATTTTCAGCATTCCAAACAAAAAACTGAAATAAAAAAAATAACACTCAATAGAAAGCAAGATTTTTCCCAAAAATACATTGGCTATCACTGTATTAATGTTTACCCTAAACGGACACAAATTAATACATTAGCAGTAAATGGGCAATAAAAAAAACTTTAAAAGAAAGAAATTCAATAAAAAACCTGAAAAATGACAATTACTGTACATACATTCAAAATTTGTCTTACAGTACCTTTAGAATTCTTCACCCTCAGAATTCCGGCGTATCAGGAAGCTCTCAACCAAAGACATCGTCCGCCGCCATCCTCGGTGAAAATCAGCATCAGGTTAAAAATAATCTTCTTTTATCCATCTACTTTAATTGTTTTCTGCCATCTTGAATTTTCTTTCCTTGTAATCCATTCCCCATGTTAAATTCAAAACGGATGTTGACTCATCGGCATATTAAGCTAAAATGAGACGGAACAGGCCTTATACTGAATAAGGCTTGTGACATCACATTTTAGGGTCAGATGGTACAGGTTCAATCCGATTGGATGCCGACGAATCAACATACGTTTTGGATTTACCATGGGGTACATTAGATTACAAAGAAAGAAGATGGAAGAAAAGAAGGAAATAAGAAAAGAAGATGGAAGAAAGAAGATTTTTTTAACTGATGCTGATCATCACGGAGATGACGGCGGGTGATGTCGCGGGTTGAGAGCTTCCTGATACACCTGGATTCGGAGGGCGAAGAATTCTAAATGTAAGATAAATCTTGAATGTATTTAATTTAATTTTTTCAGATTTTTTTTATTGTATTTTTTTCTTTTTATGTTTTTGATTGCCCATTGACTGCTAATGTATTGATCGGTGCCACTTTAGAGTACAGATAAATACAGTAACACACAATGCATTTTTTTGGCAAATGCTTGTTTTGAATTGATTGTTATTTTTTCTATTTCTGTTTATTGTATTACTCGTTTTACAAGCGATATATAGGTATTGCACTGTGTATTTTTGTCACATTGGAAGTAGCTTTGGGCATTTTTGTTTTTTTGCTGTATACATTTAGCCACGCTCACTAGCACTCCTTTTGACACTTATATGCATATATATATATGATGTGGTAATGGTTGGGGTTTCTCAGAGCTTGTTGGGAATCTGTGTATTTTGTTAACTGTGTGCAGCTGGTCTCAGTTGCTTATGGGAGGGTAGTGCCCCCCCCCAAGGTTTAGGCTTTCCCTACCCCACTTTCCAAGTTGGCAGGTCAGTTTCATTTTGCCAGGTTACGTCAGATCCAATGTAGATCATTCTTCCTGTAATTATACAGGTAAAAATAATTTTAACTCAGGTGAGTGTTAGGACCTGCTTTGTCATGCCTTGTATATGGCAGCAGGCTTAATATGCTATGGCCAAAGGGTTAAACTATATGACCCTTTTTACAAGAGATATATAGGTATTGCACTGTGTATTTTTGTCACATTGGAAGTAGCTTTGGGCATTTTTGTTTTTTTGCTGTATACATTTAGCCATGCCCACTATCACTCCTTTTGACACTTATATGCATATATATATATATATATATATATATATATATATATATATATATATATATATATATATATATATATATATATATATATATATATATATATATATATATATATATATATGTATATATATTTATATGATGTGGTAATGGTTGGGGTTTCTCAGAGCTTGTTGGGAATCTGTGTATTTTGTTAACTGTGTGCAGCTGGTCTCAGTTGCTTATGGGAGGGTAGTGCCCCCCCCCCCCCCCAAGGTTTAGGCTTTCTCCACCCTACTTTCCAAGTTGGCAGGTCAGTTTAATTTTGCCAGGTTATGACAGATCCAGTGTCGATCATTCTTCCTGTAATTATACAGGTACAAATAATTTTAACTCAGGTGAGTGATATGACCTGCTTTGTCATGCCTTGTATGTGGCATTGTATGTGGCAGCAGGCTTAAGATGCTATGGCCAAAGGGTTAAACTATATGACCCTTTTTAAAAGAGTATATAGGTATTGCACTGTGTATTTTTGTCACATTGGAAGTAGCTTTGGGCATTTTTGTTTTTTTGCTGTATACATTTAGCCATGCCCACTTCATCCAATCACAATGAAGTATAGCATATTTATTTAGACCAGAAAGGCGCCGTAGATTATACTCCTGATGAAGCTTTTGTAAAGCGAAACGCGTAGAGTGACACTTCAGTAGGCGACGCAAGCCCCTGCACACTATCCAGCATCTGCCCAGCATCTCCCGTCTCAACGGCTCCCGATTCTAAGTTCACCCGCATCCGGAAGTGACGTCGACGATCGCGGACGAGAGATAGAAGTGACGTGACGGCGTGCGAGCGGCAAGAAAGATCAGAGGGTCAAAGCCACCATTAATTTTTATGTGCCTTATCCTTATTGCACAAATGTAAGTGCGATATTTATCTGCTAATATATTATGTTTTAAGAACTCACAGTCTTGCACTAAGTGTGATTTTTATCTCTAACCGAGGGACACCACACAGACTATCTGAGAGGATAATTTCATTCTGCTGTCATTTCACTGGGAGAATGTGAGTTTTCCTTCTGCTACTTAAGAGTCAAATTTGAGTTAAGAACTACTGCACTATACTGTATACAGTATATCTCTATTCTTTACATATGGTGACATCTGCGCTCCCAACAACCCCATTGGATAAGGTGAAGAAAAAGTGCGCAACTATTAAATTCTAACACACACGTGAAGTGATTAAATAGTGATAAAAAATAAGTAAATTACGTGACCTATTTTTATCAATTCTGAATGGAGCGTCTGCAGCTGTGGTACCAGGGATGGCTCAGAGCACCCCCTAGAACGTTAGACAAATAGACAGAAAAAAAACCACAGCGCACAACGCTCATAGTGCATTAAATATATTAATTCAAAAATTCAATAAGGTAAGTAATGTGCGTACATCAAGTTAAATACAAGTGAACATGTTAGGGATATGTTACCCATACACCAACAGATGTCATCAGTGGAAACCGGTTTGGATTTCACCAGGTTCTGTATCATCAAAAGAGGGGTGTCTTTATGAGATGGCTAATGTCCCGTGTTTGCAGTTCACAGAGAAGCAGCCCTGTCTCTGGGACATGCACGGCAGCTTCAATCCTCCTCCAAACCTCCGTTGCGGCAGGCACTTCCGGGTTGTGACGTCATCCGTCTATAGCAGCGCTGCTCGCGTGACTGTCCTCCGGTAGCCAGATAGAGAGTGCCAACGGGGTGGGTAACGGGTCTCTGGATACTTGCTATTCCAACGCGTTTCGAAACCGATGAAGAAACCTCTTCGGTTTCGAAACGCGTTGGAATAGCAAGTATCCAGAGACCCGTTACCCACCCCGTTGGCACTCTCTATCTGGCTACCGGAGGACAGTCACGCGAGCAGCGCTGCTATAGACGGATGACGTCACAACCCGGAAGTGCCTGCCGCAACGGAGGTTTGGAGGAGGATTGAAGCTGCCGTGCATGTCCCAGAGACAGGGCTGCTTCTCTGTGAACTGCAAACACGGGACATTAGCCATCTCATAAAGACACCCCTCTTTTGATGATACAGAACCTGGTGAAATCCAAACCGGTTTCCACTGATGACATCTGTTGGTGTATGGGTAACATATCCCTAACATGTTCACTTGTATTTAACTTGATGTACGCACATTACTTACCTTATTGAATTTTTGAATTAATATATTTAATGCACTATGAGCGTTGTGCGCTGTGTTTTTTTCTGTCTATTTGTCTAACCCCATTGGATACTTGCAAAAAAGAGAACTGGACAATCTCTTCAGAG
The DNA here is from genome assembly GCF_040206685.1 of Ascaphus truei. Classification (NCBI taxonomy): domain Eukaryota; kingdom Metazoa; phylum Chordata; class Amphibia; order Anura; family Ascaphidae; genus Ascaphus; species Ascaphus truei. Next base: position 136,549 of record NW_027457014.1, on the reverse strand, counting down.
GGTTGTAGCTGCATTTTATTACCACTATTTATTATTAAACACATTGTACACATTTTTATTTTTAATCACTATTTAGTTTATATCACTTTATTTATTTAATTATTATCACTTTTAAGAGGAGCGCCTTAATCACAATTTTTTTGTAATAATCACCGTTATTGGGTGCCGGTATACCCATACAATGTTTAAATGTCCTGCTTCACGTGACTAGGACATTTAAATGTATAGGAGATACCGGCAACCCATAACAGGGAAGCAAATGATCCCTGGACCTGAAATCAATGCGGTTCTGCTCCTTGAGACCCCCTGCTCACATACTGTACACTATAATTAACATTTTTATAAGAACCCTGCGATCGCTTACAAGATATGTACAGGGAGAGGCGGCTCTCTCTATGCAGCTGTCCCAGATCGCACTAAGGAGAATTTTGAGTGAGGCTTGCGATCTTATCACTGCTGACTGCACGGTTTGGGCATTTTCCTGCCTCATGGTTTGAGAGTGGTCACTGAGCTTTCTGAATACCGTGATAACTAAACTGACAAACCATTCAGCGAAAACATGCCAAATCTAGCGATGTAGCAGCAAACTTACCAAGGCTACTAGAATAGGCCCCTATATGTATCAACCTCATCAGTTGGTTCCTTGGCAGGCTCTTTTTTGTTCATTGGGGATGAAAGCTTGAGGCTAATATCATGTTGTGTATTTTTGCTTATTGAGTATAGATATCTGTTCTCAGACCCTTGTCGATTTTTATGTTTAATGATACCACGTTACTAATGCTAAGGTATGGATGCTAATGCAAAGCAAACAGTTTGAAATGTTTCCATAAAATGTAATGTTATAAATATTTGTAATTATTATTTTCTCTTGTCAGATATGGAAAACTGTTTGAAGTGCCCTGAGGATCACTGGCCTAATATAAGGAGAGATACTTGTAGCCCAAGAATGATAGATTTCCTTTCCTATGAGGAACCATTAGGTGCCGGTATTGCAGCCCTTACTGTTTCCTTTTCTGCTGTCACTGTTGCAGTGCTGGTGATCTTTATCAAGCACAAGGACACTCCAGTTGTAAGAGCCAATAACCAGAACCTCAGCTACATCCTTCTTACCTCTCTTGTGCTGTGTTTTCTCTGTTCTCTGCTTTTCATCGGTCGTCCTCTGAAGGTGACCTGCCTGCTACGACAAGCGGCTTTTGGGATTATTTTTACTGTTGCTGTGTCTTGTGTTCTGTCAAAAACCATCACAGTTGTCATCGCCTTTAATGCTATGAAACCCGACAGCAAATTGAGGAGGTGGGTGGGGAGCAGAGTATCCAGCTATCTAGTCCTCCTCCTCTCACTGGGTGAGGTTGTGATTTGCATTGTGTGGCTAATCCACTCTCCGCCATTTCCAGACTATGACACCCAATCAGAAGTTGGCAAGATGATATTACAGTGTAATGAAGGCTCGGTCACTATATTCTATATCGCCCTCAGTTATATGGGACTTTTGGCTTTCTCAAGCTTTATTGTTGCATTCCTAGCAAGGAACTTACCAGACACTTTCAATGAAGCTCAGTATATCACATTCAGCATGCTGGTGTTCTGCAGTGTTTGGGTCTCCTTTATCCCAGCATATCTGAGCACCAAAGGCAAATACATGGTGGCTGTGGAGGTATTTGCCATCCTGTCCTCCAGTGCAGGACTTCTGTGCTGTATCTTCATTCCCAAGTGCTATATTATCCTAATGAAACCTGAGCTGAACACTAAAGCCCATTTAACCACAAAAAATTAAAAATTATGGTTGGTGTCTTCTTATAAACATCTAATATACTCCAAAGAAAGTTATGACATAAAGGAACCAAAATATACTTAATACTCAAGTAAAACAATTTTGATCTATTTCCTTTTAGGGTTAGTATAATGTACTTTAATTTTGCATTAGAGGGAAATTAATTAAGAATTTTAAACTCTGTACATAATGTTTGAATTGTCCAAATTACCATGCTGTTATTAACACGTTTAGTGCCAGGGGTGTTTGCCACCTGCGTGGTGACAAAACTATTCAGCATTCGTTGTTAAGCTTTTCATTGGTATATCTCGTCTTGGGTGGATTTCATATCATGTGACCAATATATGATGTCATAAATATGGGGGTGAGGGGCTGTCTACTTACTTTCATAATATTGTTTCCGGATATTATTGCCTTATATCCCCTGATTTTACAGATACTAGGTATCCGAAAGCAAATTAGTAAGTCGTGTCACCTGAAACATTTAGGTCTGAATGCAAAAAGATAATTTGATTGTTTTTATTTAATTGATACAAATTATGATTGTGATGCTACTTTGACTAAGATAGTTAGTCATATAGTAGTAACATAACATATTAGCAAGTCTACTGATATTTGAAATGAATTACATACAAAACTGAATGAACTAGCACTCACCCTGTCTAACACAATTCAGCTAGAGGTGCTAAGTTGCTATGATGCTGCATCCACACCGCAAGATTCATATAACTGTACAAAACCCAAACTGAATCAGCACTCAAAATAATAATTAAGGACATACTCTACGTTTTGCTTTTGGTCTCACCAAGTTGTTTCTTTAATGAATAAAAAAAAGAAGCAATACAGAATAGATCAGAACACACAAGGATAGGAAATGTTAGCAGACACAGGGGGCTATGCACTAAGCTCAATGGCTTTGCGTTCTGATTTGGCCAAAAAGCAGGTTCGTTAAAAAGTGAAGCCTGGGACGCGATGCACTAAGGCCTGGAGGCCATTTTTTAACGTACCTGCTCAAAATAGCTCAAAACAGCCACAATGTGCTAGCGTTCTGAACCTTTCCGTTCGCTAGCTGATAGATAAAAAAGTCGCCTGTAACATTTGCATGGAGATTTGCTATCTCCATGCAAGGCTGTTACAGGCGATCGTAAACTAAATAAAAACATTTTAATAGTAGTGTACATGAGCAGGGGGTCTCCCGAGCTGAACCGCATTGGTTTCAGGTCCGAGGACCCCCTATTTCAGGAGATATAGGCCCCGTTATGGGTTGCTGGTATCCCCTGCAGTTTAAAGCTCCCGCGTCACGTGACCGGGTTATTTACATTCTGCAGGGGATACCGGCACCCCATAAAGGGGCCTGTATCTCCTGAAGTAGGGGGTCCTCGGACCTGAAACCAATGCGGTTCAGATCAGGAGACCCCCTGCACATCTACACTAGTATTAAAACACACATAACAATAAACAATAATTCATTACCGTAGCGGCTATCCGCTATGGTAATGAAGCTGCATTAAGGTATTTTTATTAAAAGTGTGTGGGAGCAGGGGGTCCCCTGAGCTGAACCGCATTGATTTCTGCCTCAGAGACACTCTGCTTCCGTGTTACAGGCCCCGGTATGGGGCATCGGGTGCCAGTGCCACCGCCATCTTTATAGCGTCCAAGACGCGACGTGGGCTCTATAAAGATGGCATCCTCACTGGCACCGATGCCCCAAACTGGGGCCTATAACTCAGGAAGCAGAGGGTCTCTGAGGCAGAAATCAATGCGGTTCAGCTCAGGGGACCCCCTGCTCCCGCACACTATTAATAAAAATACATAAATGCAGCTTCATTACCTTAGCGGATAGCCGCTAAGGCAATGAAGGGGTTCAGGAAAATTAGCATGTTTATTGGGGACAATTGCCCCCAATAAACATTGCAATACACAACATACAATACAGTAATGGGCAAAATGACTATTATCCACATATGGATAATAATGCATTTGCCATTTTTAAGCACATAAACATTACAATAAATACAGTCAAAAAATATTACACTTACCTTTTACAGGCACCCACGATGAAGGCCGTCTTCATCCTCATCTTAATCCTGCCCATGACCCCTCCGGTGCTGCAAAACATGCACAACAATTACAATAGCCAATGTAATGTCCCCTAACCCCTTAATCACCATAGCGGTTATTAAATGCTACAGTCATTAAGGGGTTAACCCACCCTCACCCACCACTCGGGAGGCCTACATACCCCATCACTCTAACCCCACACCCCGTGAGGCCTAACCACCATCACCCACTACCCACAAGGGAGGCCTACCCATATACCCTTGGGGCCAATACACCCCTCCCCCCCCCCAACACATACAGTACAATAATGTGCAAAATAACTATTATCCAGATATGGATAATATATTATTTGCCCATTATTAAACACATAAAACATCCACAAATCAAAACATGCATTTTTAATCTTAAAATCACCACATTGCATGTTACAATAAATCCAGCAGCCATTGCAAATATAAAAAAAACAAATTGCAGCTACACAAATGTATATGAAATGTCACACAATTGCATAGTGTGTACATGATGCAATTGATATGGGCATCATATAACACAATGCAAAATATATTTAACAATAACATACACTATGAACAATGTCCCCTAATCACCAATGCCATCCTGAAAATCAATTAGAAACTAACCAACATCAATACAATTAGCATCAATCAATTAATCCATTTCCTCAAACAATTAAAATACTATACAAATCAATTATACAATTCTCTATTCAATTTCTAAAGCCAAACCATTGCCAAAACATTTCTAATGTAAAATAACCACCATCATTCTAATCTTACTACCATAAAGCAGTCTTTAACTAAATACAAATGACATTATTAACTACAATGACAAAATAAAGATGCTAAATACATTATCCACTCTCCAGTTGTAATCCAGGGGGAGCATAGAGGGAAATAGAAAAAAAGACAAGAAAAACACAATCTAAGTGTAGACAATTTTTAAATAATGTATAAATTCTGTGTTCTGTCTTGGCTCGTATGTGATGTCTACTTACAAGATGTAAGTTAAAATCAAGCGGTTTTGACACACAATGGTCTCTGCTAGAAGGATTTCTCCACCAGGTAATGGGGTCTCCAACTCTCAGCTCAGCAGCAATGTGTATGTAAAAGAAATGATAACCATAGTGCAGACCAGTACAATAAAAAACTTGACTTTATAGGGTTAAAAATGAACACTTACAATAAAAACAAGTAATTTAAGCATGTGTCACAATCATTGTGATCAAGGAGAGAAGAGTTGGTTAACTTCAGGCTCACCCGCCTCCTCCGATGTGACTTGGTGTGGACCACCACTCCCTGGGACTCTGTACCTCCAGCGGTGGACGCCATCATCCAGGCCTTCCTCCCCTCGTAGGCTCCCTCTTGTGTGGGTTGTTCAGCTCCCGTAAACCAATGCTTGCAGGCACTTTACTCTGAACTGCCTCTCGGGTGGATGATTCTGCCTCCTTCTCTCGCCGGTGCGTCACTTCCGCTCCGTCCCGCTACGTCACTTCCGGTCGCGGTTGTGTGAGTATCTGTGTGTAAATCTCTCCTCCCTTATCCATACATGAAAAGAACATAAACATGAGCCAAACAATCAATTATTATCCCTGTATGTCTATCCATACAGATAAACATAACATACAGGGGCAATAATACAGAATAAAATACAAAGCATTTACATACAAAAATCACATACAATACACCCATTCAGTGTCCGTGAATGTATTATATAGATAGATACATTCACAGGCATTAAACGGTACTGAAAAAATAAAAGACATGAATCAAAAATCAGAAAAACCTGTAAAAGTAAAAATAATAACATTTTCTTTTGTTTACTCACATTAGATGTCCACTCACCGAAATCCAAGCGACACGGAAGCACAGGAACCAATCCACAGGTAAGCCATAAAATAAAAAACCATAACAAATCCACTGTCTGTGTCTTCTTTCTTCTTTTGGGTCTTTTGGGGTCTTCTTCCGTCTTTTGGGTTCTTCTCCGGCTTCTTCCGTCTTCTTCCAGCTTCTTCCGTCTTCTTCCATCTTCTTACGCCACGCCCTTCTTCTCTTCTTAGGAGGGGAGATGTTCCCTCCTCGGCGACTAGCTTCAAAATGAGGCGACATAGGCTTTTATAGGCCTATGAGGTCACATTTTGGTCAAATGTTTCCCACGGTCCTGATTGGGCCGTGAAAAACATGTGATTTGGCCGACTAAAAAAAAAATGATGACGTCATTTAAAGGCAATGAAAGCACAGCCAATCAGAATGGCTTTGCTTCAATTGCCTTTAAGATGACGTCATTAAAAGAAACATGGCCGGTCTCACATGGTACGGTAGCCAATCAGAGCATGGGAACTCCATCCCAACTCTGATTGGCTCTAGTAGACCATGTGACAGGCTTTTAAAGACGTCACATCCGTTCTCCCCAAGCCTCTGTCACATGGTCTACTAGAGCCAATCAGAGATGGGATGGAGTTCCCACGCTCTGCTTGGCTACGGTACCATGTGAGACCGGCCATGATTTTTTTAATGACGTCATCTTAAAGGCAATTGAAGCAAAGCCATTCTGATTGCCTGTGCTTTCATTGCTTTTAAATGACGTCATCATTTTTTTTTTGGTCGGCCAAATCACATGTTTTTCACGGCCCAATCAGGACTGTGGGAAACATTTGACCAAAATGTGACGTCATAGGCCTATAAAAGCCTATATCGCCTCATTTTGAAGCCAGTCGCTGAGGAGGGAACATCTCCCCTCCTAAGAAGAGAAGAAGGGCGTGGCGTACTGTAAGAAGATGGAAGAAGCTGGAAGAAGACGGAAGAAGCCAGGGAAGACCCCAAAAGACGGAAGGAGACCCAAAAAGACCAAAAAGAAGAAAGAAGACACAGACAGTGGATTTGTTATGGTTTTTTATTTTATGGCTTACCTGTGGATTGGTTCCTGTGGTTCCGTGTCTCTTGGATTTCGGTGAGTGGACATCTAATGGTGAGTAAACAAAAGAAAAGTTTATTATTTTTACTTTTACAGGTTTTTCTGATTTTTGATTCATGTCTTTTATTTTTTCAATACCATTTAATGCCTGTGAATGTATCTATCTATATAATACATTCACGGACACTGAATGGGTGTATTGTATGTGATTTTTGTATGTAAATGCTTTGTATTTTATGCTGTATTATTGCCCCTGTATGTTATGTTTATCTATCTGTATGGATAGACATACAGGGATAATAATTGATTGTTTGGTTCATGTTTATGTTCTTTTCATGTATGGATAATGTATATAGCATCTTTATTTTGTCATTGTAGTTAATAATGTCATTTGTGTAACGGTATTTCTGGACTGGCCTGACCCACCCAATCTCACATTGGCCCCTGTGGACTAACCAGTCCCCATTACAGCGTGGTTGTGTCTGGTGGTGCACCTGTTGGCTACAGGACTCCTGAGTCTCCCGCATGATGGTGTATGGGGATGACCCGTCCAGACAGGCAGCTGAGGTAGTGTGCTGAGTCCTACCTATATCCAGTGCAGCGCCTCCACCTCATCAGGGTCCCTTCGGTCACTTGGGGATGGTCCTGGCGAGGAACTCCTCTGTGGTGCTCCTCTCTGTGCAATTACTCCACACATGCACACGAGAGGGTTGGTAATCAAGAGCATCTTTATTGTACGGTGGGCCATGCTGCCCTCCACAATGGGGTGTATTAGCCCTCCATTATCACCGTACTTCCCTTTGAAAGGTATTGTTCGCCTCAAATAGGGATTCCCTATCCCCGCCGGGATATCTTTTCCCTGTGCCAGGTCCCTGGACACAGTCTCCTCGTCAGCTACTATAACATAACCAGACTAGCTAGAACTTGCACTTGAACCAGAACTAGGACTAGAACTAGAACTACTTTTGGACACAGTGCTGTGCCTTATGTACACTCTGGGGGCTGATACAACTCTGACATCACCAATCAGGGAGTCAGAGTCTGTGACCACTCCCATCCTTACATAGGGCACCTCACCAGGGTGTGAGGGCAAACCTCCATAATTACTACTGGCATGCCCACAACTTACCAGGCCTTACTGCCAGCAGGAGAGATGACTGTAGCCATTTTACATGACCGCTACATTTGTATTTAGCTAAAGGCTTCTTTATGGTAGTAAGATTAGAATGATGGTGGTTATTTTAAATTAGAATTGTTTTGGCAATGGTTTGGCTTTAGCAATTGAATAGGGAATTGTATAATTGATTTGTATTGTATTTCAATTGTTTGAGGAAATGGATTAATTGATTGATGCTAATTGTATTGATGTTGGTTAGTTTCTAATTAATTTTCAGGATGGCATTGGTGGTTAGGGGACATTGTTCATAGTGTATATTATTGTTTCATATATTTTGCATAGTGTTATATGATGCACAGATTAATTGCATCATGTACACACTATGCAATTGTGTGACATGTCATAGACATTTGTGTAGCTGCAATTTGTTTTTTTTTATATTTGCAATGGCTGCTGGATTTATTGTAACATGCAATGTGGTGATTTTAAGATTAAAAATGCATGTTTTGATTTGTGGATGTTTTATGTGTTTAATAATGGGCAAATAATATATTATCCATATCTGGATAATAGTTATTTTGCACATTATTGTACTGTATGTGTTGGGGGTGGGTGTATTGGCCCCAAGGGAATGTGGGTAGGCATCCCTTGTGGGTAGTGGGTGAGGGTGGTTAGGCCTTACGGGGTGGGGGGTTAGAGTGGGAGGGTATGTAGGCCTCCCGAGTGGTGGGTGAGAGTGGGTTAACCCCTTAATGACTGTAGCGGTTAATAACCGCTATGGTGATTAAGGGGTTCGGGGACATTACATTGGCTATTGTAATTGTTGTGCATGTTTTGCAGCACCGGAGGGGTCATGGGCAGGATTAAGATGAGGATGAAGACGGCATTCATCGTGGGTGCCTGTAAAAGGTAAGTGTAATATGTTTTGACTGTATTTATTGTAATGTTTATGTATTTAAAATGGGCAAATGCATTATTATCCATATTTGGATAATAGTCATTTTGGCCATTACTGTTTTGTATGTGTTAGGGGGTGTATTTAGCTAGAATTGTTGTTTTTTATTTTTGGAGGTGCAACATTAGTACTGCAGGCCCGCGGGTACCCCAGGACTCCCGCGGGGACCCCGGGATGGCTACGGGACCCCCAGACTCCCGCAGGGACCCCCGCACTCCCACACGGACCCCCGCTTGGTGAGCCGGGGACCCCCGCCGGCCTGTTGTATGGGTTTTGCGCATGCAAAAAAAAAAAACAGAGTCCAGATTTCTTTGCGTCTACTCTGACCTGACGTGTTCTAAACAACGCAACTTTCGCGTTTGCTAAGGTTGCGTTGCTTAGTGCATCCCGCTTAAGGGCAGAATTTCACGCAAACAGGGCTGCGATCGAGCAAAGTTGGACTTAGAAAAAATCCCTGAAAAAAGTCATTTTTAGAGCGCAAAGTCTCTGTTTGCGTTGCTTAGTGCATCGGGTTGAGCCAAAAAGCCCGATCGATGAGCACTTTGCGCTCTAAAAGTGACTTATCGGAGCTTAGTGCATAGCCCCCAAACACTGTTAAACAGTATGTTTCAAGGCCTCCTGACCCCTTCATCAGGCTTAATCATAATGTCCATCCAAGGAGGTTTAAATTGTCCCTGTGGATACACATGTGCCCCTGATCAGAGTCTCTCTGCACTGTGCAGCCATTACAGTGACGTCACACAGCTGCTGTTGGAGCTGGCTGCACTTCCTATCAGTACAAAGACAGGGCATCTGAAGCCTCACTGCAATACTGACAGACTGAACCAATAAACGCGACCATAGGAAAAAAAGGAGCGGCCCTGTGCAATGCACTCCAAAAGCAAAAGGGCTAATCCAGTTTGGATTTTGAGATGAATGATGTCACTTAAAGGGATTTGATTAATGACATCAGATAATTAACATTATCTGTACAAATTAGAACTGGATTGTGGGAAATGTATAGCTGTATTTAAACACTGATCTTGCACGTTTGATCTTTGTACACCTGAAAAAGGTTGAATTATTTTTACCCTGAGATGTTGTTCTATTGCTTGTCTTCTTGTATACTAATAAATGGTCAAAGGACCTTTTTGGACATCACAAATATGACTACATCTGCTTTATTTTTTATTGTTGGAAATTGTGGTGGTTTGAGGGGATCCCTCCACAGAGATGCAATGCACCACTGAAAATATATAGCTATTTTTCCCAACAACAGGAATTCAGAGCAAGTATACATTTTTCTGTATTAAATAAACAGTCCACATGTCGCGATTTTTTGGAGCGAGGAAATTGCTCTTGCAATTATCTTTCAGAGATGATCCGCATCCCCCTAACCTCTGTAGACACCCTGTTTCTGAGATATTAGCATTTATTCTCACAAGGTAAGAATAGTTTTCCGTTGGACACAATATGACAGAAGGACCAGGATGGCTTCTGCAGCTAACAGATATATGCAACATCATTGGTACTGTAGATCAGGGGAGCGCAAAGTGGGGGGCGTGCCCCACGGGGGGGGGGGGGCGCAAGATTTTCCGGTGGGGAGGGGTCTGGCTGTTACAGAGGCCCCGTGCTTCCCCGAAAGCACTTAATATAAATGCCAGGGATCACGCGAGGCCTCTATCACTTTTTACTTACCTTCCTTCCAGCGACGCGTCTCCATTGCCACCCGGCGTCAAATGACGCAGCGGACGTGACATCCCGTGACCCCGCTATGTCATTTGATGCCGGAGCTGTGCAGGGAGGGGAGGGGGGTGCGAGCCGGAGGGGAGAGGAGACAGGGGCGCATGTAGGAAACTTTGCGCACCCCGGCTGTAGATGATATTATGACTTTCTATTTGCAGGCAAAAAGTATTTGTACATTTTTTCTGTCAAACACAGACCTAAAAAACTCAAATATCAACTAGAGGGGTTCTGGCCATTACTCAAAAATTAAAGGGACTTAATCATTCATATCAATAACATACAAAAGACAATATTTGTATTACTGCATTAAAAATTGAATTTCTCTCATTTTCTTCATACTGATTAAATGCACGAGGCCTGAAGTGGCATTATCCTTTGCAACTATTAGTTTAAGTACTGGATACTGACACAAGGAAATTATTGCGCTGTGTAAATGCCTGTATTTATCATCAGTATGATACATAGCCTAATAGCCTCCAGATTCATCAAACTCTGCTATGGGTTAGTGCATCCGAATGGGACATAACTCTGATTCAAGGTGAAGGAGCTTGAAAAAATTGGGGTCTATGGGGGAATTTCTCTGCTATGAATCCCTTACAATTGTTCACTTTCTACAAGTCTTTCTACTTAAACAACCTCAGTTCTGTAATCTAGGAGTACAAGTTCATTTATGGAGTCTACTGGCTGGGCTACAATAATAGCTGATTGAAACCTGCATAACTTTAATTTGTGCTATTTCATCCTAAACAGTGGAGCATCTGGCAACCTCTTCTTCCACCTGTTCAACATCTCTCTAAATCACTCTCACTTGGGATATTCCTTCTTTCTGAGCTACTGTGCTTCATCATTGTGTTGTTTCTACAAGTTGCTATAATAGTGCAATCTCACTTCTAAACACACAGTATACTAGAGCTGCAATAAAGCCACAAAATATTCTATTCTGATTTTCAATACTGGTTCATAATTAGATATATGTGCACTGGTAATGCAAATTTAGACTGGAAGGCATAACTGTGAAGATCACATGAAACAGTGTAAGAAATGTAAAATGTGTGTACATATTGGTTGTGTTATAGGCTAATTAGTAAGTAGAGATGGGCAAATATTTTTTGAGGTTTTTGATCCAGTCTCCAGATGCTCTACCATGGCTAAGAGGGGGGAGAACAAGGATGTCCCAGCGGGAGGAGAGGTAAAGGGAAAAATGTAACCAAACAGAAAAAGTTGAAATCACAGAGGAGATTCTGAAAGAGAATGGAATCTATAATCTGTCTACGTTCCAGTTAACATGTGCACAATTCAGTTTATTTTAAACCAGAGACAGAACATGAAACACAGACAGAGCTCAGTGCACATGCAGTGAAACGTATACACGGTACAGTGCCTAAATATATATGTATAGATATCTATTAAATAAAATGGTCTTTTAGTTTAACATTTTGGCCAAAGTGTTGTAAGCCCCTGAGCCACTACACGGCAGACCACATCTCAAGGGTCCATAACACTAATATAAATTCTTAATAACCTGTGCATTACCATGGACTAATGATTTATAATAAATCTGTCAAAATGAGTTGCATAGTTCTAAGTCTAATTGAAGCTTTTATTAACCTGTACATTACCAGGAAAAGCACTCTGTATTAGATTTGTCACAATCATACTGCAAGCAAGCAAGTTCCCTTGAGAGTGGGAGATGCTATGGAGTGAGCTTTTAACCATTTAAATGTGGGAGGGGGTGAGCTTCAACAAGATAGGAAGAGCCACCCTCCTTTCCAGTCAGCTAAGACCAGCTGAACAAGAATTGTAAAACATACAGGACACCTGCAAGCTCATATTGAACCCCCAAAATAACCACAACATATATATAAGCATATAAGTGTCACAGAGGAGTGCTACTGAGCATGGCAATATATTTAAAACCAGAGACAGAACATGAAACACAGACAAAGCTCAGTGCACATCCAGTGAAACTTATACACGGTACAGTGCCTAAATATATATGTATAGATATCTATTAAATGTGGGAGGGGGTGAGCTTCAACAAGATAGCAAGAGCCACCCTCCTTTCTAATCAGCAAAGACCAGCTGAACAAGAATTGTAAAACATACTGGTTTTAAATATATATTTCCATGCTCAGTAGCACTCCTCTGTGACACTTATATGCTTATTATATATATATATATATATATATATATATATATAATATATATATATATATATATATATATATATATATATATATATATATATATATATATATATATATATATGTTGTGGTTATTTTGGGGGTTCAATATGAACTTGCAGCTGTCCTGTATGTTTTACAATTCTTGTTCAGCTGGTCTTAGCTGATTAGATAGGAGGAGGAGAATGGGGTTCACTTTAGAGAAGCAGCAACGTCGTAGAAGAGTTATGGAGAATTTGACCTGTGGATTTCCGGGAGAGCAGCGGCAGCATCGTCGTCAAGGAGTGATGAAGGAGGTGACCTGTGAGTTTGATGGGTTGGCTTCCATTTGTTTTGCTTTGTGTCTACATCAGCGAATTTCTTCTTGACATAATAAGGCTTCTTAAAACCCTTGCCTTTGGAGTCATCAGAAGGTTTTCTTTATTAGCCTTAGCCTTTTTCTTTGGCATTGGCTTGGAAATGGCTTCCGCCTTTTCACTTTTACTGCACAACAGGCACGGCATAAGAGAGTAGGTTCTTGCGTCCATAGAATCGGGGTTGATCCATGGAAGCAGATGGCACAATGCAGTATCTGGACAAGGGCAAGTTCAAATACAGATCATAGAGTGGGAGGCTATGCAATGTGGGTCACCTTTTATGCATGGCGACGAGGTGCAGGTGTTAAAAGTGGGCGTACTCTAATGTGAGTCATTAAAGTATAAATACACCATCAAATTTTTGGATTCACTGCACATTGATTTCACATCGACTAAACATCGTATATACATTCTTGTGCTTGAATTTCTTTCTACACGCAGCAATGCCTGTTAAAAAGATTTCTAAGGATCTCAGAGTGGCCTCTGCATGAGGCACGGGAACGGCCCATGGTACAGGTAACTGCAAAGGGAGAGGGCAGACCGGGCTAGGCACACCACAGGGCAGCACTGTCTGATAGGGAGGGAGGGAGGGAAGATGCTTTACTGTGGGAATCTTTGGTTCTTCCATGGTTATAACAGGACGTGCTGAACAGTGCGGAGTATGTTTGTTCCAGAAATGAATGGCTGAGAGACAGGGGCGGTTACCCTAGGCAGGGCATAGGGGACGAAAAAGGTACAACGGTCACTGAAGTGAGTATTTGAGTAGCAGCAGGAACTGGAGTAAGTTCTTCGATTGACTCAGAGGACGTTGTGCTTGTCTCTGAAGTAAGTATCAGAGAAACAGCAAGAGCCAAACTAGTTATTTTGATTGAGTCAGAAGGCTTTGCGCTAGCCTCTGAAGTGGGTATCTGTGAAACAGCAAGGGCCAGTCTAGATGTGTCAGTTGAATCAGAGGGCATTGTGGTTGTCTCTGAAGTGGGGGGTTGAGAAACAGCAGGAACTGAACAAGGTACTTCTATGGAATCAGGGGAAATTGCGCTTGTTACAGACGTGGGTCTTTGAGAATCCATAGTGGGTGCAACAGGCTCTATGGGAGACTCTGTGGCAAGGATCTTGGAATCAATTAACGAAACTGCAGGTATTACAGGCATGGCAGGGTAGACAGCATGTAAAACAGGAGCTTTAGCAAAGGTGATAGGCGCCTCACAGACTACAGGGGAGTCGGGGGACAGGAAGCCTGGCTTTAAATCAGCAGTGAGAGTAGTGGTGCAGGTTAACACAGGAAGTGCTGGATAAAACTTGGAAGTAATAAGGAAAGAGTCAGAGTGTACTAAGGAATCAGCAGCAGGTAAGCTGATTTCTGAAGTGATAGCCTGAGGGGCAGTAAAGGGGAAGCTAATCACTGTAAAGGGTTCTAAGGAGACTGACTCAGAGTCCAGGACAGGAATAGCAACAGTCTGAGACACAGGAGGAAACTCATTGGTGGTAGGAGTATCACATAATACTGGGGGGACAGAGACAGGGTGACCAGTTTTAACTTCAGGAATTTGAGCAGTAGCAGAGGTTAACACCGGGTGTGCTGGAGATTCTTAAATGCAGTGAGAGATACTTGAGGGTTTAAAAGAGTATAAGGGTACTTTGAAATAGAAACCTGATCCTCCACTGCAGGCAGGGAAGACTCCGACTTCACTAAGGAAACAGAGGCAGGTACGCGGACCGCTTAAGTGGTAGCTAGAGAAATAGCAACTAGAACCTCCGAGGACGCAAGATGTTCAATGTCTGCTTTTAACCCCAAGGGTAGAGAACTAACAGGGGTTAACGCAGGCAATGTCAGAGAGTCAGAGAAAAGGGGATCTGACTTTGGAACTGGGCGCATAGAAGGTTCATCTTCTGTTACTGGACACTTAACATTGGCATGGGAATTACAAGAATACACAGAGAAAGGCTCAATGGTTTCATTAGCAGGGGTTAAAGCAGGCAGTGCAGGAGAGTCTGAGTGCAGGAATTCTGATTTAGAAAGTGAAGGCAAAAAGGGTCCATACTCTGATACTAAAAGAGTAACATCAGCTTGTGCAATACAGGAATTTACAATGGAAGCCTCGCAGAGCTGACTAGCAGGGGATAAAGCAGGCATAAGCTCGGGGTCTAAACACAGGGAGGTTGAATCAGGGCTAGGAGATGGGAGCTTCTTCCTTAGGAGGCAGTGACAGAGGGTCAGAGGAAAGGGAGGTGGAGTCAGTAGCAGGGACCTTGGCAAATTCTCCTATTGGCTTAAGAGGAACAAAATCAGTTTTGTAATTTCCAGGAGAAGGGGGTACCCCCAAGGGTTTTGTAACAGGACTAGCAGCGCAGGGGAACAGTCCAGTAACAGCGTAGTTGGCGAGGAGAGGTTCATGTTCTTTTATGTACTCATCAAACGCTAGGGACAGTTCATGGAGCGAATCTTAAGCCCGCACCAGTTGCACAGAATTCACATTGTCCCAGGTAACAGGTGAACCAGGAGAAGGGACACATGAGAGCAGGGTCTGTTTTATTTCCCTGAGGTGCTATGCCCTAATAAGGAGTTCCTTATGGAGCAGTCTTTCAGACAAAGTTAGACCTCCAAACAGGGACGGGATTTCAGGCGGGGGCATCATTTCAAACAGGAACCGGTCTGCAGATAGTATTTCCGACAGAAACATTCACACCTTCACCACTGGGCGGTCCGAGTTTGTGGGTCCGATCATACGGTAACAGTCATGCTCGCCACAAAATGGGACCGGACCGCGGGGCTGAGGTGGGGATGTGAACACACCGACCTTAGGCCGCGCAGCCGGTTCATGATTGTGCAGTTCATAGTCGTTCATAGCAGGTTCAGGATTGGAGACAGTAGCAGCATTGATATCCAAGCAGGGGTTCGGCAATGAGAAGTCAGGTGTGCTCCGTATCAGCAAAAGAGTAGCAGCAGCGCAGGAGTGGCCTCTGCGTGAGGCGCGGGAATGACCCATGGTACTGGTAACTGCAAAGTGAGAGGGCAGACCGGGCTCGGCACACCTCAGGGCAGCACTGGCAGACCAATGATTCAGCGCAGGAGTCCAGAACGGGCCTCTGCAAGGGGAGAGCAGCAGGCCTCAGGACTCAAAAGGCAGGCCTCTGCTATGGGAAAAGCAGCTGGCCTCAAGGAACAGAAAGCTGAACAATACACTGGGAATCCACCGCTTCAGCACTGGAACCAGGACACGGCCTCTGCAATAGAGATACACAGCAGGCCCCAGGAACCAGGAACTAGGAAACAGGAACTAGGAACATGGAAACATGGAAACATGGACAGGATGGCCAAACAGGTGTTTGTGGCAAACATAGTTACATCTTATGACTAAGGTTTTTGCTCGGCACTGAGGCAATGTAAGAGAGCAATATAAGAAGGCCAGCGGGCAAATCCCAGGAGAGAGGTGTGAGGGCATTCCTCCAATGAGAGAGCACCAAGGAAGGGCTGCAGTAATTGCCAGCACAAGTGGATGTGAGGGGAGGTTGTCTGGAAGCAGCACAGTTCTGTAAGGAAAGGGTTTCCACCAAACCCAGGAACAGATTCCTTACAATGCACTTAACTGCACTATTTTTTTCATTTCAGAGAGAGCTGCACTACCAATCCTGTTACAAAATATTTTACAGTAGTTTTACAGTAGTTCCAGTATACAGTAGTTTGACAGTAGTAAATGCATAGTCCAATATGGAGTAGTTATACTGTACACAATGCCATTATACAGAATGCACATAACTGCACTAATTTTTTCTTTCCTTTTCAGAGAGAGCTGAACTAAAAAAGGACAGGTGGGGGGAGGGGAGTATCCTGTTTAAATTGTGTGAACTGTGTGTATAGTGTATCTACAGTACAGTCATGATTTACACAAACCCCCCCCCCCCCCCCTCTCTCAATGAGCTACAGAATGCAATGTGGCCATGACGAATAAGAGAAAGACTAAAAAATTGTATTACTGTTTTATTATTATAAATGTGCATTATTCATGATAATTTGTATTTTTCATTCTTCCATGATTATCCACCGGCCCTCAATTTTCAACGGACAGAAGAGCTACAGTACGTGTACAAAGAAGATAAAGACTGAATTTTGTATTATTCATGATTATTTGTATTTTTTATTCCTGATAAAATAAATATTTCATTACATTCACGATAATCATAATCATTGAAACCACAACCCTCCCCCCCCCCCAAAGAAAAAGAAAGAATGACAAAAATTGGTAATTTATCAAAAACATGGTTCAAATTATGGTTTTTATAAATCTCTTTTTTTTTCCTTTAACTTTAAATTCACTTTAAATGTGTGTGTGTGTGGGGGGGGGGGGATTCTTAAAGAAGGCTTTGTGTTTGTGTGTGAAGTGCTTAGTACGTTGTAAACATCACAAGTCTACACAAGTTTCTGTAGTTGCCAAGAAGGGCTAATCAGATAAACATATTAAATTCGAGAAGGGTTTATCACAAGTGTGCATGCGTTACCGTAAACAAAGCCTCAAAGGGTTGGGGGGGGGGGTGGATGGATGAGTCATACTGTTTGAATGGTTTGTGAGTGGTCCCAAAGAGGATTACACGCAGGCGCAGAGATGTGACACCAGGCTTGGGACGATTAAAACCACAAAGCCAACCATTTGAAAATGAATGGTCTGTGAGAGGTGTCGATAAGAAGTTGAAATCCTTGAACCTTGTGTGTGCGGGAAGGAGGGGGGTAAAGCTGCATGAAGGATTGCCTGTACTGTAGTTCAAATAAATATTTTCAACAGGCCACCATTATGTTTTGATCCCCACACCCCCAAATAAATAAAAATCACATAAAGCATGTGCATTAAAAAGCTACAGTACTGATTGAATATCAGAAAATCAAGAATTTTTATGCAGGCACGTCTGGAAACGGAAAAAAAAACAAAAACTAATTTTTTATTTATTTTTTCCAGACTTAACTTAAAAATGAATGTGAAGTTATACACGCATGCGCATTAATAATCAATTTGGTCCTTTCCCAAAGAGGATTACACGCAGGCGCAGAGATGTGACACCAAGCTAGGGACGATTAAAACCACAAAGTCAACCATTTGAAAATGAATGGTCTGTGAGAGGTGTCGATAAGAAGTTGAAATCCTTGAGCCTTGTGTGTGTGTGCGGGGGGGGGGGGAGGAGGGTAAAGCTGCATGAAGGATTACCTGTACTGTAGTTCAAAGAAATATTTTCAACAGGTAATCATAATGTTTTGATCCCCACACCCCCAAATAAATAAAAATCATATAAAGCATGTGCATGACTAGTGTCACATTAAAAAACTACAGTACCGATTGAATCTCAGAATATCAAGAATCATTTATTTTTTTCAGACTTGAACTTCTAAATGAATGTGAAGTTATACACGCATGCGTAGTAATGTGACACCAGGCTCTGTACATTACACACGCAGGAATGTCATGACATGTTCGGGAAGGTTGAAGCCAGAAAGCCATCCATTCCAAGGAATGGTGTGGAAGAGGTGTAATGTAGATAAGAAGCTGAAATAGTACTTTAGCCTTCTGTGTGTGCGGGGGCGAGAGGGAGAGCGCTGTATGCGCCGAAATGTTATACTGTAACACGCCTTTGCGTTTCAACAATGTTCAAATGAGACATACAGTACTGTACAGTACATGCATAATATAAAAACAGTATGAAAAGAAGTAAAAGTATTGATTACAAAATAATACAGTACATATAGAAATGTGATAATTTTATATTCGAAGAAGACGCAACGTTATATTTTTGTAATACTGTATACTGTAAATCTTCCATTTTACAATTACTGCACGCACACACATACACTACCGACACGTTTTATCCGAGCACGGCTAGCACCGCAAGCCGGGGGATGCCCCGGCGTGCTAGCCGCACTCCCTCAGCGTGCCGCGCATCACCGATGCGCGGTCACGCGTCATCGGGTGCCTGTGCCCCGTGCACGCGCGTCCAGGGCTCCCCGAGGGAGCCCTGGTGTCCCACGATGTGGGGGACAGTGGCAGGGGGTTCCGGGGGACCCGGCGGACCCGGCAGCGGGAGGGAGAGCGCCCCGATCGGAGGGCGCTCCTCCGCTGTTCGGCGCGCGCCCGGCACCCTCCGGCGCGCGCCAGGTTACTGCTGCGGCCGAGAACGGGCAAATGCTCGAATAAACTCGGCCGCAGCAGTAGACTTGCAGAAAATGTACGGCTGTACTGTAGGTTGAATTGCTATTAGACTTTTAAGACAACAGCTCACAAATGCCCACTTGTGTTTTTAGACAGTATTGCAGTATAGCATACAGCGCTAAAAATCCGAGCGCTAACATGCCGGGAACCGCTCCGGGAAAAAAAGAAAATATACCACATCTGGCTGCGGTTATCAGAGTGACGCGGCTACGGCCGCATTAGGATAAACGGGGCCGCAGCTGTAATACATGACGGGAGTGGGAGGATGGTGGCATTGTGGGAAGGAGGATGAGTTGGAGGGATGATGAGAGGTTGAGGGTAAAGGAGGTGGATGAGAGGGGTATATGTGAGGCTTAAGGAGATGGATGGGGAGAGGTGGAGGTATGAGAAATAGAGGGGTGTCATTGCACAGCCCCCTATTAGGGAGGCCCAGTGGAAATTGTAGTCCTGGGTCTCGTAAAATCTGTCTCCGGCCCTAGCGTGGTGTGTGAAGGGGGGGGAGGAGGGGGAGATATTCGATGTAAGCCAGAGAGGCTTTCTTGAAAAGGTGAGTTTTCAGGGAATTTTGGGAGAGAGTTGTGATGTGCGATATAGGGAATTCCAGAGAAAGGGTGCAGCATAGGAGAAGTCTTGTAGGCGAGATTAAGAGGACGTAATAAGGCAGGAGGAAAGGTGGATGTCATTTACAGAATGTTGGGACGTTTAGAGATATATTTTGGGATGAGGGATGAGATGTAAAGGGGGGCAGCATCGTTGAGAGCTTTGTTGGTCAGAACTTGGGATTGCAATTTGAGTCTAGAGGATACGGAAAGCCAATGAAGGGAATTGCATAGTGGCGTGGTAGAAATGGAACAAACATGAATTGCTACTTTATTTTCCCCTTTTTTTAATAAGCTTTAGACTACTAAAAAGGGCTATCCTTCCACAGAAAAGATAAGACTGAAAACTGTTTCTAAGAGAACTTTGAGCCCCATCCTAAACCGTTAAGTGACTGTATTGTTAAAAATCTGTACTAGATTATTTTTAAATGTTCCAGTCTTTATTACCTGTCTGTGATAATTTATCCTCAGCAGACCCAGCAAATACCTCACATCACCAAGTGGTTTGTTCTCCAAAAATACAGATACGTCGAATCATCATTATTACAAAAGTAAATTTTATCTCCTGTAATTATCAACAACATCTAAGGACTATTCTCAGGGCTCCGGACAGATAAACAAGTAGAAACATCAGGTGCCATAGCAATGAGGTTTCTATAAAGAGAGTCTGCTGAGATCAACATTTAGACGGTGTGACAAACGGCTTACTCCGGGGCTCCGTCGTTTGTCCGGGACTGTTTAGAACACGGTCTTTTAGGGTAGGTTAAATGATGAGGCGTCACGTACTGTTCCTTTAAACAGGCTATGCCTGGTTTATTCAGTCCCAGGCACTGAGACTGCCACAGTGCATACAACAGAAAACAGATCAAAACAAAAGCTGCTCACCTGAGCGATAACTTAACTTAGATATCCCTGACTCAGGGTTGGAAGTGGCTTTTCCACTTCCAACATCAAAACACGGTACTTTTGCAGTCTTACACAAATGAACAGAAAGATTGAACCTGTTTGGGGAAGAGGCTTCTCCCCTCTGTAGTTCAGCAGCCTTCCAGCCTCCTGGCTCTTGTGGGGAGACCAGAGCAAACAGGAAATCAGTCTTTCATACCTGATTCCTAATTAGCATGACAGGTGACAGAAATCAGGCAGCAGACAAACTCTGGTCTGGATCTCTCATCCCTCAGTTCCAGCGCTTGCCAAACTGTGGGATGGAGTGTATGTATTATAAGGCTGCACTCCCAGGCCAAACAGGATAGAAACTGTCTAGTATCCTGGGAGCCCTATATACGGAATTTATTACCATCCCCTGGTTTCTGTCACATATCCTCCCCCCCAGCTCAGACCTCGAGGGATGAGCGACCATGGATATTAGGGAGTGCATCCTTGACAACCCGTCAGCATTGCCATGTTTGTGCCCTGACCTGTGTTCCACAGAAAATTTAAAGGGTTGTAGGCTTAGGAACCACCTGGTCACTCTAGCATTCTTTTCCCTGTTTTGACACATCCAGGTAAGGGGTGCATGATCTGTGACCAACCGGAATTTTCTCCCCAACAGGTAGTATTTGAGCGTCTCTACAGCCCACTTTATTGCGAGACACTCTTTCTCTACTATGGAGTAATTTTTCTCCTGGGGATTTAGTTTCCTACTTAAATAAAGGATGGGGTGCTCCTCACCTTGAGACTCCTGGGAGAGTACCGCCCCCAGCCCTACCTCAGATGCGTCGGTTTGGACTACGAACTCTTTGGAGAAGTCAGGTGTGACCAACACTGGTTGGGCACAGAGAGCTTCTTTCAGGCTTCTAAAGGCCTGTTCGGTTTCGGGGGACCACTTTACCATTAGCGGTCCTCTTGCTTTTGTGAGGTCAGTTAGTGGGGTTGCCTTAGTTGCAAAATTGGGAATAAACCTTCTATAGTACCCAATTAACCCCAAAAAGGTCCTTACTTGTTTTTTTGTAACTGGCCTTGGCCAATTTTGTATCGCCTCCACTTTGAGTGTTTGGGGTTTGAGTAAACCTCTGCCAATAGAATATCCCAGATACTTGGCCTCCTCCAGACCAATAGTGCATTTAGCGGGGTTAGCAGTTAGTCCAGCAGACCGGACTGCGTCAAGCACAGCTTGGACCTTTGGAAGGTGGGATTGCCAATCTTCACTATGGATTACCACATCATCCAGGTAGGCGGCAGCATACCGAGCATGTGGTTTTAAAATTTTATCCATCATTCTTTGGAATGTGGCGGGAGCTCCATGTAAGCCAAAAGGCAACACCTTATACTGAAAGAGGCCGTCTGGGGTTGAGAAGGCTGTCTTTTCTTTTGCCCTTTCTGTGAGGGGAACCTGCCAGTACCCTTTTGTTAGGTCTAGGGTTGTGAGATATCGGGCTTTGCCCAGTCTCTCTACAAGTTCATCTACCCTGGGCATAGGATAAGTATCAAATTTTGACACCGCGTTTAGTTTCCGGTAGTCATTACAAAACCTTGTTGTACCATCTGGCTTTGGGACTAAGACTATAGGGCTGTTCCACCCACTTTGGGATTCCTCAATTACACCTAGTTTTAGCATTTTTTTAACCTCTAAACTTATAGCCTTTCTTTTGGCCTCTGGGATTCGGTACGGTTTAAGGTTAACTCGGACCCCCGGTTCAGAGACTAGGTCATGTTCAATTACGCTAGTTCTACCTGGCCGTATAGAGAAGATTTCTTTGTTTCTTTTCACTAAATTCTGAACCTCTCGTTTCTGATGAACAGACAGGGTTTCAGCTATGCTAACCTCTGGGTCAGTTTCTTGATTCTCTGACGGACCTGGGGGTACTAGGGTTAACAAGACTTCTCTATCTTTCCAGGGCTTGAGTAGGTTTATATGGTAAATTTGCTCAGGTTTCCTCCTACCTGGCTGTCTTACCTTATAATTTACTTCTCCCACTCTTTCCAAGACCTCATATGGCCCATGCCATTTAGCAAGGAATTTACTCTCCACGGTGGGAACCAGAACTAGTACCCTATCACCTGGAGAAAAAATTCTGACCCTAGCACCCTTATTATATGTATTCCTCTGTGCTTCTTGAGCTTTCTCCATGTGTTCCCTCACTATGGGTAGGACTGCAGCAATGCGGTCCTGCATCTGGGCAACATGCTCTATTACACTTCTGTAAGGGGTAACCTCGTGTTCCCAAGTCTCTTTGGCTATATCCAGTAAGCCCCTTGGGTGTCGGCCATACAATAGTTCAAACGGGGAGAAGCCAGTGGATGATTGGGGAACTTCCCTAATGGCAAATAACAGGTACGGTAACAAACAATCCCAGTTTTTCCCATCTTTATCAACCGCCCGCCGTAACATGCTCTTTAAGGTTTTATTGAACCTTTCCACTAAACCATCTGTTTGTGGATGATAGACTGAGGTTCTGAGATGCTTGATTTTTAGGAGTTTACATAGCTCTTTCGTTACTTGGGACATAAATGGTGTTCCCTGGTCAGATAGAATCTCTTTAGGAATCCCGACCCGGGAAAACAGAACTACTAACTCTTTTGCTATGTTTTTAGCTGAGGTGCTACGTAGGGGAACTGCCTCCGGATATCGGGTGGCATAATCTAATATTACCAATATATGCTGATGTCCCCTAGCAGACTTTATTAGGGGTCCTACTAGATCCATAGCAATCCGGTCAAATGGTACCTCTATTATGGGAAGGGGTACCAATGGGCTGCGGTACGCCTTGAACGGGGCGGTGATCTGACATTCTGGGCATGAGGAACAATAATTCGTAATTTCTGCCAGAACCCCAGGCCAATAGAAGCTTCGGAGAACCTTTTCTTTTGTCTTTTCCACCCCTAGGTGTCCCCCCAATGGATGACTATGTGCGAGGTGTAATACTACGTTACGGAATGTCCGTGGTACCAACAATTGTTTAGTTGTAACTGATTTCCTTTTATCAACCCGATATACTAGGTCGTTCTCTACCTCGAAGTAGGGGTAAGCAAGTGACCTATCTGGTTGGCCAGGAGTACTATTCTGGTCCCGTATATTTCCCCTTGCTACCGCTAATGTGGGGTCCTCCCACTGGGCCTTCTTAAAACTCCCAGGACTGACCTCTAGGTCAGCGAGGTTCTTATCCGGTTCTGGGGTGGTAAGTGTCTGCTCAACATCTTGATTTGGGGTATTCCCTACCAAAGTAGTGATGGGGAAGGGAATTTTACAGCACTCCTCCTTTTCCCGCTTCTTATTTGGGCCCTCGTCAACCTCCATTTCTGAAAAAGGGAAAGGATTTGTTTCTTCTAATACTTCGTTATGGTCCGCTATTGAACTCTGGGCGCTATTCTGAGCGGGGGACCACATTTTTAGAAAATGGGGAAAGTCGGTCCCTATTAACACATCATGTGCCAGTTTGGGTACAATACCCACCTTGAAATCTAAAGAACCAAACTCTGTTTCAAAAAAAACATCAACAGTGGAATATTCATGATTATCCCCATGTATACAACAAATTGCCACTCTTTGTGAACTGTTTCCCTGTTTCTTCTTAATGGGCAAGAGGTATTCGGACACTAGTGTGACCATGCTCCCAGAGTCAAGAAGTGCCCGAACCCTCTTACCATTAACCTTTACAAATGCCCACAGATGGTTATTCAAGGGGTCCTCTGGGCTAGGGCCCATACATTGGGACAACAGCGAATAAGGTTCCACGCTGTTGCATTGCATGGGCTCATCATTTAGTGGGCAGATTTTTGCTGTGTGGCCCCTCTCATGACAATTTACACATTTAGGTACATAGTCTGTTGCTGGTTTGCATTCGCCTGTTGCTGGTTGGCATTCGCCTGTTGCTGGTTGGCATTAATCTCTTGCTGGGCTATTAGCAGCTGTTGATGGGCTGCATTCGTCTGCTGCTGGTTTGCATTAGTTTCTTGCTGGGCTATTAACAGCTGTTGCTGGGTTTCATTCGCGTCTTTCTGGGCAGCGACATTGCGTACCAGCGCACCCACCACGTCTTCCATCTTGTTTGCAGAGGATGAAAAAAACTTTTTTTTTTTTTTTTTTTTTTTCAAAGTTCTTCAACCCGCAGACCCCCTAGTGCTCTGCCCGCATTCTCCACCATATGTGACAAACGGCTTACTCCGGGGCTCCGTCGTTTGTCCGGGACTGTTTAGAACACGGTCTTTTAGGGTAGGTTAAATGATGAGGCGTCACGTACTGTTCCTTTAAACAGGCTATGCCTGGTTTATTCAGTCCCAGGCACTGAGACTGCCACAGTGCATACAACAGAAAACAGATCAAAACAAAAGCTGCTCACCTGAGCGATAACTTAACTTAGATATCCCTGACTCAGGGTTGGAAGTGGCTTTTCCACTTCCAACATCAAAACACGGTACTTTTGCAGTCTTACACAAATGAACAGAAAGATTGAACCTGTTTGGGGAAGAGGCTTCTCCCCTCTGTAGTTCAGCAGCCTTCCAGCCTCCTGGCTCTTGTGGGGAGACCAGAGCAAACAGGAAATCAGTCTTTCATACCTGATTCCTAATTAGCATGACAGGTGACAGAAATCAGGCAGCAGACAAACTCTGGTCTGGATCTCTCATCCCTCAGTTCCAGCGCTTGCCAAACTGTGGGATGGAGTGTATGTATTATAAGGCTGCACTCCCAGGCCAAACAGGATAGAAACTGTCTAGTATCCTGGGAGCCCTATATACGGAATTTATTACCATCCCCTGGTTTCTGTCACAACGGTCAGTGACAATGTCGGGAGTCTCCAGATACTGTACGTGCATCAGAAGGAAACTACAAACAGGTAAGAGAAGCTCACTGCTAAATACACAGCACATCATAATATCAATGGGATGATCTCTGGTTATGCTGGGGCTAAAGCAGAATGTGTAGTATAGGAGAATATAATATAATGATGTGTCACTGAAAGTCATGCAAAAAAAGCCAGTACAGATGATTTGATGATAATAACTGTAACCACAGAAGGACACAAAAAGCAACAAAACAAATGTAATTCTATTCTTACTCTGTGCTTCTCAGACTGCTGCTCCTGACCGTTGTAACGTTCTTCTTCTGATATTAATACATGGCAGTTGCATAGTAACATAGAGCTGTGATTGCGCTGATTCAATGCAATCAAACTTAGTGAATACATCTAATAATTGATTAGTGTAGGTGAATTAGACATTTGTTGTGCACACCATAGGCTATCAATATTTAACTTTTAATTAATCACTAAAATAAATCCCAAAACATAAAAATAAATGAATAAATGAGTAACAATGTGAAGACATACATATTTAATATTTTTAAAACATAGAAGAGTGTCACTGGGAAGTGTAATGTTTGTTGAGAGAAACAATAATAGGTCCCATGTGTCATTGGGTTTGTACTCCAACTATGGTAGTGGTGGTATATATATATATATATATATATATATATATATATATATATATATATATATATATATATATATATATATATATATATATATAAATTGATGTGTTAATGGTTGGAAACCACATCAACAGTGACACCCATTTAGACACTACACAAATCAGTGATAAATAGTAACAAAAGTATTCTGTAAACAAACATCTGGATCTAGCTATAGTATAATGCAATAGGCAGCTGAGGTTGGAAAGGCAAATAGATGTGCATTTCGGCATTTATGCTGGCTCCTAGGTCAAGGAAGAACCCCTACTTCTGTGCAGGTTAGATAATAATGTACTCTAATGTAGCGGTGAGAGAGCAGTATATTTCAAATGCCTGATGGATTGTGTTATGAATAAGCCCTCACAAACCTCACTAAAGAACAATGACATTTATATTCCGTATATTAAGTTTCAATATTACTCTTGATGTTTGATTGTATTATTTTAACTTGCAGCATACATGTCTTTTTCTGCCTAGAGATGGGCAAACTGGTCTCAATCTGCTCTGTGGATTTCCCCTAGTTTTTTAGACTAAATCCAATCCACACACCAAAATCCGCCTGTGGATTTGGTACTAAAATACCCGAGTATGATACTACTTAAGTTTTTTATTGCGTTGCTCACAAGGACTATTTGTAATTGTCACCTTTTCTGAATAGAATGTGAATACAATAAATCAGGCTATATTCAGCCTAAAGTATTTACCCTATCAGGCTGCACCAAGTATATTTGGCTGGAATACCATTCTTGTTCTGTATTAGAACATAACTACCACCTATCAGTGGGGTGCTTCTTGAAACCGCACCCTTCACTGTTTTCTTTTGCAGCCTACTTACAACATTTTTCTGAGTGACAATCTAATCAGGAGTGGTTTGGATGGTGTTAGGCTGTTACTTTAATACACATACACACCATACTTTCCGGACCTATATATATTCACCACCCTGAGGCATCTTTTACATTAGGATTAGAATTTATTTAAGTTGCCAGTCCCTATTAGTCTCTATGTATACCACCCCAACCACTGTGTTTTGATCTGGAGGTGCGTTGTTTAATACTTGTTTTAACTATTCATGTTGTTAGCTGTCCTAAGTGTTGTGTGTCTGTGTTTTGGTGTTCATCCTAACTTAATATATTATTTCATAAACCAATAAAGGTTACATTTTATTCCGTACATTTACATAATTATCCAATGAGTGCTAGTTATATAGGGGCCTTTTTCACCTGTCTAGGCAAGTGTAGTTTTGTTCATTATCTCTTTACCCCTGGCACCATCTTATAGACTGTAGCAAGAGCGAACTTTCTTCCCTCTCTCCCCATCTTCTCCACTCTCTCCCAATATTCATTATAATTTTAACTTCCAACGTACATGTCTTTTTCTGCCTAGAGATGGGTAAACTGGTCTCAATCCGGTCCATGGATTCCCCTAGTTTTTTAGACTAAATCCAATCCACATACCAAAATCTGTCTGTGTAATGGGTACTAAAATATCCGAGCCGATACCTTTCAAATGTACAACTCACTGGTATATGTTATTTTTTATACTAATAAGGGATAATCATGGCACTCCCGTTCTCACAAGTCCATAGAAGAGTAAGAAGTACTTGAAGATCCTTTCACCCCAAGGCTGTATATCCTGTCTAGGATGTATCTCATACATTGCACATACAGAATAGTGTAGCATATGCTGTTGGTTGCAGTATTTTGTGTCCTCCTCCCTCTATGCAGTGGAAGAAATACATATGACAGTATAAAATTGGTATTGTAGGACCTACTGAAATGGGGTTACTGTGACGTGGTTGCAGCTTAAAATATTTTGGCCAAAGTATTGAACTAAATTTCTCATATTTATGAAGAAAGCATATAGATAAAATACAATTTAATTCTAAGGATATGGAACATCTAAGGTATTGGGGAGACTTATTATATGTATTTAGTGGAATAGGCAAAGTGAACAGTGCCAATTAATAAGATACTGTACCAACAACTTTTTATCCTGTTAGCTCGAAAGTAGTTCAAGTGGACATTGTTTACCACCTGCTATCGTTTTACATTTAAATATATATATATAAATACATAAAAATTATCTTCTGCCATTTGCCTACATTGCATAAGGATTTGTTGAGACTATGAGACCTTTAATCTCTGGAATTAGGTCCAAAACAACAAATTTGACTGAGTACTGTAGGTCAATTACATTCTGTAGCCATTGGTTCCCTCCTCAGAGTCCCCTGTCACCCATATAAAGGACTCTAGTGATGTCATTCAGATTATTCAGTGACTTAGATGGGATTCACAAAGTTTACAGGTGACATGTGTCTTTGAGGCGTTCAACAGATGTGTCCAGACTTTCTGTTTTCGGTGCCACAGACCGACGTGAAAATTCTCGACCCGTTCGTGACACAAAAAAACGCATGGTTTGGGGCCCGGGAGGATAAAACACAGCATTAATGTCCCGGGCCAATCAGTCTGGAGGAGCTGCAAGTCTCCACAGAACAGCTGAAGAAGGTGAAGTTAAGAGGTGGTGAGAAGCAATCTCCATATATTTCCTTCCCCTTGGTGATGATGATGTAGATTAGTGTATATGGTCCTATAGTATTCCCTTCATTCCCCCTCCTATATGGTCATTTAAATCACCGAAGGGAAGAACATATATGGTGACTGTTTCTCACCACATCTTAACTTCCTCAGCTGTTCTGGGAAGACACCAAACTGGATTAGTTACATTAGCCGGTAGTAAATAATTGTCATGCAATGCCTTAAAAAACGCTAATGTAATTAAGGGGTTAAATCCTCCCGTTACCCCTCCTCCCCCCCAGGATAACTAACAGCCTACCCAAGTGAAGGTACCCTTTACCCGCCACCTCTACCCCAACAAAATACACCCCCTCCTATTTAGGGGGTTCCGAAGCAACAACTAATACCACCTACGGAGAAGTTCATAGGATGTTTGAAAAAATTAAAGTAAATAAGGCACCTGACCCCGATGGCATACTGATGCAGTGGCTGTTATTCGAACACTTCACGCGTCATGTACACCGGAATCCCGATTTGAAACCGCAGGATGAATTCCAGCCTTCCTGCACTAAGATGTGAGCGTGGCGAGTTCAGAAAAACTAATTTTAGTGTTTTGGCTTTTAAATACATGAAATTGACACAGTAGCACAGTAGCACAATACTGTACACATTACAATTCATCCATTTGATTGCAAACAAAGAAACAGAATCCATGGAATTCAAACAAAACAACTGCGATAAGCGCGGGTGCCTGGGATAAGCGCGGGTGCCTGGGGCGATTGGCCGCATTCGTGCTGCGTGGGGAACAGCAGAGAACTCAAAATCGGCGCTGTTATTTGTTCGAATAACGGCCGCTGCATCAGTACATCCAAGAGTTCTCAAGGAGTTAAGTTCAGTAATAGCCAAACAATTATATTTAATATTCAAGGACTCTATTTCCAAAGGCTCAGTACAACAAGATTGGCGTAAAGCAGATGTGGTGTGGTGCCTATATTTAAAATGGGAGCCAGTTCACAACTGGGGAATTACAAACCTGTAAGTCTGACTTCAATAGTGGAGAAACTACTTGAAGGTTTAATACAGGATAATATTCAGAGTACATAATTGAAAAAAAAATTATTAGAAATAGTCAACATGGATTTATGAAGTATAGATCATGCCAAACCAACCTTATTTGTTTCTTTGAGGAGGTAAGCAGGAATTTAGACCAGGGTAATGAAGTTAATGTGGTCTACTTAGATTTTGCAAAGGCTTTTGATACGGTGCCACACAAGATGTTGGTGTTCAAAATAAAGCAAATTGGACTCAGTAAAAATATATGCACCTAATTGAAAACTAGTTGAAGGATAGACAACCGAGAGTTGACAAAAATTGAACTTTTCAGGTTGGGCTAAAGTTGTGAGTGGAGTACCTCAGGGATCGATACTGGGACCCCTGCTTTTTAACTTATTTATTAATGACCTAGAGGTTGGCATCGAAAGCAAAGTCTCCATCTTTACTGATGATACTAAATCATGTAAGGTGGTAGAATCAGAGCAGGATGCAATTTCTCTCCAGAAGAACTTGGGAGACTGGAAACATTGGCAGGTAAATACCCCTTATGATATATCATTGGATGATATGACACTATGGTTTTTTGTTTGCCATTCTCTGGATCAATAAGTAAGTATAGATCTGGGATAAAGTATCTGTTGTCTAAATTTAGCATAGGTTGAACTTGATGGACGTATGTCTTTTTTCCACCTCATCTACTATGAAACTATGTAACTATGTAACTATATCTCCAGAAGTTTGAATTGCCCATTAATGTGAGGGGTGGTGGGGGTGGTGGTGGTGGTGGTGGGGGGGGGGGGGGGGTTTAAGGCTAAAAATTGAAGGGGATACTTGCCCTGGGGTGAAGGGTTAGGTCTCCCAGGGATGGGGAATAGGAGGGGTAAACCCTTTAATTAATTTAGCGGTTACTACTTGATAAGGTAATTAAGGGGTTACTGTATGGTGGTGTTTAATGGTTGGGCATTAACTCGTTATAGGATGTTGGTACTGCTGAGCATGAGGAGGATGGCCTTCACTTCTTTTATATACTATAGGGTGTCCATTAATTGCCAATGCGGCTATTTATGCCCCCGTTAAATGACTAGTGTTTATTTACTGTACAGAATGTTCTTATTTTATTGAAATGTTTATTTTTTTAATTTATATTTTTTATACTTTAAAATGGGAAAAAGCACTATTAGCCAGATTTGGCTGATATGGCCCTTTCTTATTACTGTTTGTGTGTGGAGGTACTTTTGTTGTCGGTAGGAAGGTGGGTGATGGAGGTAGTTACCACTGGGTAAGTGGTTAGGCCTCCAGGGGGATTGCAGGAGGGGTTAACCCCTGAATTACTTTAGCAGTTAGTCACTAAAGTAATGAGTTGGGGCAAGTAATATACATGTAAGTAATGTAAGTTCTGTAACTGCTACATACATCTATAATATATATTATCTATAACTGTGCATGCTATGTCTTGTATATAATGTATGCCCTGTTCACTTACTGTATGTAACTATATTTGTAACATTGTTTTATTTGTCATCTTGTTGTGCCCAGAAAATACTTGAAAACAAGAGGTAACTCTCAATGTATTCCTGGTAAAACATTTTTATAATAATGTACTTTTGAAACCACATGTGCAATCTACTGAAGGCACACATTGAGGGCCTAGGTATCCACAGTGCCTATCAATAGGTTTCTGGTTCCACATTTATATTTAAATGGTTTATACACTGAGGGGGCATCTATCTATCTATCTATCCACACACACTGGCAAAATCCTGAAGAAAGTCCTGCCTCTTTATAGACAGGGGGCAAGTAACAAAGTGTTGGCAGATGTAAAGGACTGCGTAAAGGACGGTAAAGAGAGTAAAAGACTGCTAGGGAACACGATGAATGTCATGGCTTCAGTGTGGGTGATGACGGCGCTGACACCTCATATATACATACAGAGATTTTTAATTATTTATTATTTATAAAATGTTTTACCAGGAAGTAATACATTGAGAGTTACCTCTCTTTTTCAAGTATGTCCTGGACGCAGAGTTATGATGACCAGTAATAAATGACCAATGGTTACAAATACATAGTTACATTAAGTGAGCAAGATTTTACATTATATAGAAAACATTTCATGCACAGTAAGAGATAATATATGTTATAGGCGTATGTAACAGTTACAGACCAGATTAAAAAACCAGATTAAAATATAACAGTTACAGACCAGATTAAAATGTGAGCTTTAGTTTTGACAGAACTTAGACTGGTGGCGGCCGTGAGAGTCTCCAGTAGATTGTTCCAGTTGTGAGGTGCACGGTAAGAGAATGAGGAGCGGCCAGATACTATGTTGAACCTTGGGACCATGAGCAGTCTTTTGGAGTCAGATCTCAGATGATAAGTGCTGCATGTGCTAGGGGTGAGGAGCTTTTGCATATAGATGGGTAGCTTGCCCAGAAAGTATTTGATGGCAAGACAGAAAAGATTAACTTTGCACCTAGGCTCAAGTGATGACCAATCTATGTCTTTGAGCTTTTCACAGTGATGTGTTTTGTAGTTGCATTGGAGGACAAAACGGCATATTGAATTGTGATTAATTATAGATACTGTAGGTACACAATGGGTTGAAAATGTAGCCCCACTGGATCAGGATTAAATAACTATCTACAGTAGCAATTTTCTCTGTACATGCCCCTCCTAATGGAGTGGGGACACAAAACACATCGAGGATATAAGCAGGTAAGTATGAAAGTACTGAAAGTACACTCATGTACACACTCATGTAAGCATGCATTCCACGAACAAGGTGTCAGAAGAGCCAACAATATCTCTTAAGCTTCAAATTCCAAAACAGTTTTTTAATTGTAACTCTGACCATTTTTGGAAAGGACAGTCAGGGATAATATATCCAGTACTGTATTCTATGTTGATTGTCTATCATTCCCTATTCCCTACTTGTACACTATTGGTGGGGGAAGGGCACTGCTTTAAATGCTTAGGGAACTATTCAGTAAAGTTTAATAAGTGACTTACCGACAGTTTTAAACACTTTTGTAGTTAGTTTGCATGTGTAGCTATTCAGAGAACTCCGATAACATGCCAAACTCTCAAGAAAAGTGCTTCTTCCCGATCAGTAGTACTCTTGCTCTGAGAAGCCAAGCGGGAGCTCCAAAAATGCTCTAACTCAATTTTTGAGAAATCGAGCTATTCAAGCAGCTCTGAGATGCACATCGCAGGTGCAGCTCTCAGATTCTGATCTCGCTACCTGAAGGGCTATCTGTAATAATAAGTTATGATAACTATAATAATCCTGCAACTACTTTACGTGCAGCACACCCCTTTCAACTTCTACAACTGTTTGAATCACAGCTCTGACCAGCTGACATCCAATATTCGGTTTCTATCCATGGATAATTAAGGTCAATTCTGTTAACAGAGAACTGATATACAGAACATAAATTAAATGCATTCTATTCAGATACATAGAATACACATGCCCGCAATGAACCGCATATGCGTTCCATTAATTTTACAGCATTGGAGAATAATGAATGCATCTATTCATTCTCAGTTATTAATAAATAACAATCTCACAATTAATTTACCTGCGAAACTGTATGAGAGACAGCCAGAAGAAGCTATTGGTTGAGGAAGGTTGTATTTCTTCACAAATGTTTTTTTTTTTTTCGCATAGATTATTGTTTTTAACATTATCTATTGTTCTTATCTTCCAGCACATACAAAATTATGTTTTTGTTTTCACTTAGTATTTCCCTGAAATAAAGCTGTATCTTGTGTAAAATTTACATTTATTGAGTGCTTACATTAGTGCATACTTTACACTCCCCCACACATCGTGCTTCTCTGAGACGCGGCTGTGCCTAGAAGCAAACAAAGACACACACAGCAAGTAACAGTGTCAAAGGTTCCTACAGTATTTTAAAGCTTTCATTCATGTGAAGGAAAGTTCCAACCCTCCCCCGAGGCTCGATTTGTCTATAGTTACAGATTTTCACAGAATAAGCTCAATGTATTGAAACTATTCAACACACCGTACAATAATATCCCTGCTACAGGTAGGTAAACAGAGACATAAAAATAATAATTTTGAAAACTTTTATACTGGTCTTTCACTGAAATAAAACTTGTAAAATAACGTACATTGCAAGACTCATTAGCACCACCTATCGTTACTGCAGAGTACTACGGCAGCTTCAAAACTCCAAGAGAAACTCCACTTGGATTAGCGTGGCCCTGAAAACTGTAAGTAAGGCCTTTTTTTGTGTTTATGTTTATTTTTTTACTTACATTTTTTATTGAGTTTTTCAACAACTGTGAAAGGGTGGGAGGGGAGTACAGAAATCAAAGGTGAACATTCCCAATGAGCACTGTCATGGGAGACCAGGCGTTTATACCTTTATACCGGGACCATGTCACTGAGTAAAACCAAGAAGTAAAACAAATTGTCATTTATTCCATTGAAACATATGTACACACAGTGGATGACAACGAACAGGAGAAAACACACTTACTGGGGGTCTGGGCTACAAAACTAACCTTTCCTAATTGCAATAGCACAGAAAACAAAGTATTTCGTTTGATCGGCTTGTACTCGCAAAAGTCCTGGAACTCTAATCGGCATGAAGTTCCACACGCCACCGCTCTTTCCGCTCCAGAGGTGCTGAAATCCCTTGACCGGGAGCGAGTACCAAACGTCCTGGTAATCTTTTCAACTTGCAATCCCTGCTGCGACCGCTACGTTCCTTTCTCAGAACTTGGCCCCGAAAAGCTGGACTGAATTTATTGCCTTATAATTTCTGAAGCTGGCTCGTGTCTATTTCCCTTCGAGCATCTTTTGGTGGTTTCAAATTTACCGCTGCTGTTCTGGTACTTGAATCTTGGATGAATCTGAGGGCCAGATTGGCTGCTGTCTTTCTTATAGTATTTCAGACTCATTCATGAAATACTACAGCCAATCCGAGCATGGAAATGCTACAACCAGCCAATCAGAAGCCTGCCAGTATTCCAAAGCCGGGCAAGCGAGTCTTCTGAATAGAATAAAGGCATGCGGGAGTTTGCCACCATAACCACTTATTATTCAGAAGCCACCCGCTGGTTAGGTGCCTCCATGTTTGGGAAGGTGACTACTTGTCGGAGTGGCTTGTATTCATCTCAGGACGTGGATACTCCACCTAGCCATCCTGCTTAAATGGCTTTGACACCTCCGGCTACATCTGTGGCTTTCAAGTACGGACTAAGAGCAGACTTACTGGCACCAACTTTGTAGCCATTTGGTCTCATGTTCTCAGGCTTTAAAACCCCCAGCTTATTCTATAGTGCACCAAGCATCATACATATTAAACAATCCCTTTAATAAAATATACTTTTGCACTGTGCCTTGCTAAAAATGTCTAAGTCTTTTTGGTGTCAGGGCTACAATGAGAATTCATACTTTCGAATCTTACTAGCCATATGTCTGACACTCTGCAAAACCTGAGTTTACATTTATAACAAAAACCTCTTTGCTTTATCATATATTTGGAGCACCCCATGAACCCCTATACCTTGTTCAGGGTGACTTGGGCATTAACTGGGCATTCCTCTTTATACTAGGGACCCCTGTACGGTTCTGGGGATACTTTGCACCCCTATGCAACTTTTACCTTTCTGGTCTGTACTGAAGCAGGGACTCCGGGAGTCATAAGAAAGTTTCCAGGGCAGAATTTTCATGGGACCATTGTGCCTATATGTATCCGGGATTCCGACCTGATTCCCGGCTAAATTATAGGGGTATCCAGCAACTCTGTACCCCGACTATCTAGGCAAAATCTGACAACACATTCTCCGCGAAACCCAACCTGAAACCCATAGCCTTGCAATCTTTGCTTGCTGGCACTCCTGGAAAGGCAAAAACATAAAAATAATTTATTGTCGCACTTTATACATTCAGTAGAGCAGTATATGTACAAACAGTCAGGTCCAAAAGCTGACACTCTAGGACCCCAAAACATGGATCAGTTGTAACAAGACGAGCTTGACCTTTATTAATGAGCCTGATTACCCCCTTACCGTCACAAGAACATATTACAATTAGAGAATACACAATGAATGACCGGTGGCAAAAGTAAGTAAATATATACATACATACACTTCAAATCAAAATCATAACCCACTGTTCCTTTTACCGTTTTGGTTGGCTGTCTCCCTGGGTGAGGCGGGAAGCAGAGTGGGTCATTATCTTGTTTGTGTATGGTTTATTTATTCCTTACTGCAATCCAAAAATGAGAGTGCTAGCTTATTCCGTTCGCAAGTTAGCTTATTTAATTGAACGGGCTATGATGTAGTTTTGCTGCTTAACCCAATTCTCACGTCAATTGACTTTCCCTCTTTCAAGTTATGAAGCTAACAATATAGCGGATACATTTTTACAGCAACCACTTCAGGTAGGCCGCAAACCACTTACTCACTTAACCTTGCGGTTGTGAGGTCGAGCGCTTAGAAATGGATAACTATACTTTCAACGTGGCCACCCATACATAGCACGTGTCTTCAATCAGCGCTTGGTTTAGCGCTCACAGCTCCCTCTTGTGTCTCAAAACCAATTGGCACAGTTTGAATACATTTCTATTACTGCAGCCAGGGAATGGACTGCAAAATGGGGACAAGAAAGATGTTGTAGGGGCAAACATATCAGTGTGGTGCAAATACCGTTAACCCCTTCAGTCCCATTGATTTTTAGGGTTAATCAGCTGGGTATAATGCCTTTATAAATGGCCTGATTAACCCCTCCATCGCCACAGGGATTTCATAGTTAATGCCCCAGTCACCCAGAACCTGCATATGGGTTCATGGGTTTGTTCCCTGCTTCAGCACAGACCAAAAAGGTAAAAGGGGCATAGGGATGTGAGGTGTCCCTGAAAGAGTCATGGGGTGCCTAGGTTAATGGGGAAACCCAGTAAATGCCCAGGTCACCCAGAACTGGTATAGGGGTTCTGATGTGCTCCAACAATACACATAAGGTTGTGCGGGGACTCTTACAATCCATACTAAGTCTATGCAATAGTGTGTGGGGAATATGGCTAGTGAAAAATAAAGTGCAGCTTTTTATTCTATTTCCCATAGCAGAAAGACTTAGGTTTTTAAAGTGTATATTTTATTAACAAAGTATGTTAAGTACATATATGCTTTGTGCACAATAAGCGAGCTGGGACTCTCAGAATCAATGTTCTGACAGGCCACTGAGGCTACCAACATGGTGGAAAGTGAAGAAACAGGCACACGGTCTTAATCATCAACAATGAGGTTTAATGTGCCATGAAAACCAACGTTTCGGCAGTACAATACTGCCTTTCTCAAGGTGAAGGCTACCAAATACAAGTGAGCTACACATATATATATACACAAATTCCCCCCTGTACTTACCCCTCCCTGCTCAGATTCACTGTCACGACGTCAACGCCCACGTGATGATGTCAGCGCGCCTCCGTGGCGCTTCGTGATTATGTCAGACGTCGTGGTGTGGGTCCCTGGTAGCACAGCACAGAGCTGCACTGGGAAAACATGGCCACACCACACACCAAGTTGTCGACGCCCCCGCGATGACGTCAGCGCGTCAGTGCGACGCCACGTGATGACGTCAGCCGTCGGGGGGGGGTGGAGTTGGAGAGGGTGGCGGGTCTCCACCAGTGCAGTACTCACGGGGCTGTGCTGGACATGTGATCCGTCGCCATGGTTACATAGTCTGAGCAGGGAGGACTGAGATTCTAAGTGCATAACCCTGTAAGTGCAGAATAACCAAAAATGAATAAAAAAATAAAGCATATGAAATATGTCAAACACACCATATACCTGTACTAATAGAAACAATGAACTGTTAGCTGCAGATGACAATATCCTGAAGGGCTATAGAGCCCTAAGTGTATATACATATACACATATCTTAACATGAGCATCAATATACTTGTAATGCTGTGTAACCTGGGGGAGAATACAAGGGGGAAACCCCAGGTTTACACAGCATTACAAGTATTTTGATATACTGCTCATGGTAAGATATGGGTATATGTATATACACCGAGGGCTCTATAGCCCTTCAGGATGTTGTCATCTGCAGCTAACAGTTCATTGTTTTTATTAGCACAGGTATATGGTGTGTTTGACCTATTTCATATGCTTTATTTTTTATTCATTTTTGGTTATTCTGCACTTACAGGGTTATGCACTTAGAATCTCAGTCCTCCCTGCTCAGACTATGTACCCATGGTGACGGATCACATCTCCAGCACAGCCCCGTGAGTACTACACTGGTGGAGACCCGCCACTCTCTCCAACTCCACCCCCCCCCCCGACGGCTGACATCATCATGTGGCATCGCACTGATGCGCTGACGTCATCGCAGGGGCATCGACAACTTGGTGTGTTGTGTGGCCATGTTTTCCCAGTGCAGCTCTATGCTGTGTTACCAGGGAACCACACCACAACATCTAACGTCATCACCAAGAGCCACGGAGGCGCGCTGATGTCATCACGTGGGTGTCAACATCGTGACAGTGAAGCTGAGCAGGAAGGGGTGAGCACAGGTTGAGATTTGTGTATATATGTGTTGCTCACTTGTATTTAGTAGCCTTCACATTGAGAAAAGGCAGAATTGTACTGCCGAAATGTTGGTTTTCATGGCACATTAAACCTCATTGTTGATGATTAAGACAGTGTGCCTGTTTCTTCACTTTCCACTGGACTACCTTGGGACGTCAGGAGCTCCCCAGAACTGTGCACCGGCAGCTAAGTACCCCACATTCACCAGTATATCTGAGTGTGTGCACTACTTTCTATTTATGTATGCTACCAACATGGTGCCATTAGGTCTGGCAGGACACCAGAGATGAAAGCCACAGAGGATGTCTGAGGTGTCAAGACCATTTGGGCAGGAGGGATGAGCAAGTACCCACATCCTGGGATGAATGAAAGTTTTCTATATTAACATTTGCCCCACCAGACGTGGTGGAGCCCAATCCAGCGTTTGGTTTCTGAATAGCAAGTGGAAGAGGTGGCAACCTGGCTCATGCCCTTGGCAGATTCATAACCCCCACTTGCCATGCTTCACAAAACCTGCATCGCTCTGATTGTCTGAATCAGATTTGTAGATTCTAAGCAGTGTGTCCAGCAAGTAAATTCAAGTCCTCTAGAAAGAGGGGAGCGGTGGCATCAGGAATTGCAGTGTAAAATTGTCCTTTACTCCAACTCAGTATGGACCTTCCCCTACAACTCGGAAGACCCTCTCGAGAGGCCACAACCATCTAAGGTGCTGTATTAGGAAAAGAACGAGCGCTCGTAGGATGAAGTAAGCGAGACAGACAACAGCTCAAATACTTTCTCCTAGTTTATTAACAGTTTTCAATCAGGTTATATAGCTAAGCAAGTGAGCGAGTATACGTGCAGAAAACTTACTTCCCATTTACTAACATTAACTCCTTATCTAAAAGTCACACCAGTCTGTCTTTGAATGAAGTCATAAATTCTGACTTGAGACTTGAGACACTAAAATGCTGAGATAGTACAATGTGAAATTGTGTATGTGTCCAGACTTCCTGCTTTTACAGGAACTGCCATCTGAACACATACTTGGCATTCATCCAACATATAGGGGCAAGATGGTGAACAACAGAATGGCTAGATTATTACAAAGCAACTTTATAAATCAATATGGAGTACCCCCTATAAAATACACATTATCAATTCCCTCATTTTGTCATGAAAATGACAATTACTATTTTTGATCTTGTTGATATACTATGTCGTACTGAACTAGTGGTGCAGGTTTTGCGGGGGTCAGAGAGAAATATGAGTGCAGACACGCGGTGTGGGTGGGAGAAATATATGGTCACAGGAGCTCTTGTTTGTAGAGAGATGTGTATCGGTGTGACTGGTATAATGTATTTTCTGTTTACCAGGTTGACTATTACTACAAAACCCATTACCAATTTCTAAATTACTATTCACACTGTTCTTCTATAACTACTAGCACATTGTGGCGGCTAAAAATTTCTGTGAATTGGTGGGGGTTAATTTCTACTTGGAGCGACTGCACATGCATCCTGCTTGCACACATCTTTCATACTGCATTTATTCAGAATGGCAAAACAGCAAAATGGCTGCTATGA
Organism: Ascaphus truei; assembly: GCF_040206685.1. Lineage (NCBI taxonomy): Eukaryota > Metazoa > Chordata > Amphibia > Anura > Ascaphidae > Ascaphus > Ascaphus truei. The sequence goes on along the minus strand of NW_027457014.1, from coordinate 96,555 downwards.
TCAAAAATGGCTGACTTGGAATTCTTTCCTTGTGGTTGACTCAAACCCCTGGGTGACCTCACCACCTTCCTTATAGCTTCATATCCGATCCTCTGAGTCCCCTCTTATTCTTAAGAGAAAGTCTATTTAGAGAACAGTTAACCACTTTATTGTTCTGCTGGACCAAGAAAATTGTCCAATTGTGCATAACTTCATTCCTTTCCGGCCATTATGTCGGCCCAGTTGATTTCTTCTTTGGTCTCTGCTTCTGGGGGACTGCCGACATCTTTATCACCGAAAAGAGGCATTGCGTCGATGGGGGATTGCAGCGCACTTCTGGATTAAAATTTTGCTGTACTTAACACATACATAGAGAGTAATGAGTAGAACAGACATACATACAAAAACATCCGCTAGCTTCGCTTCCAGAGAACTAATCCAACCACCAAGTCCCAACTAATCCCATCCCTTATCTCTACCTTTAATCACTGGAACTACTTTTCCCAAAAATATAACCTGGTCTAGTTGCAGGGTTATTTTCTATCTGTCCTTCTACCCAGAGTTAATAACTTCCACAGGGCAAACTCGTAGTTCTACACCCTTCGTAACCAATTTCTTATAGATAGTTCTACAAATATCTTATATCATATTGTCCTTTTCTCAAGGGGTTAAATATAACACACATATTCCTGGGGTGCAACCTATTGAATATAGATAGTACATTGGGTTACATTATACATACAATATGGGCTTTGTCTACCAGGATTTCATTGTGTGACTAAAGAGAGTATATATATACCATTCACAAAACAATAAAAACAAAATAAAAAATACTAAACAAAATATACCTGTTACTACCCTATCATCTTTGTGTGTACACTACTTACATAAATCTAATAGAACATACATTATAATTAAAATAACAAAACCTGTAAAGAAAAAAAATTATTAAAAAGTTCAAAGTTCATGTGTTGAGGCCCAGACTTTTATCATGCAGGCTGATTTCAGTTCCAGAACATTTCAGGATAAGTTGCTGTCAGGGTAATCTTTGGATTTAGAAGCCCCAGCAACTAGGAAAGTATAGTTTTCACCCCCAGACTCCCAGTAAGTGTGTATTTTCTTATGTAGTTTGTGTAACATTGTGTGTCTGCCTTTTCCTGTGAATAAATTTACAATTTATTTCAATTACCTGTTTTGCTCAATGTATGATCCTGGTAAAAGGTGTAAATGCCTGGTCTCCCGTGACAGCAGGTACTGTATGAATTCAGCAAACTTAAAAAGCAATATCTATTTAATCTGATATAAACATTGAGTTTATTTATACTGAAGCATCAAGTTTGAACAAACCCCTTCACTGTCAATAGAGCCAGCCAGGGGAGTAGCCAACGCTGTTTGGGGCCCTCTCTCCCCCCCTGTCGGCGGCCATGCTGACCATCTCTCTCTTCTCACCCAGTTAGAGGCAGGCAGGGGGAGATGATGGTATGTGGCAGCGGGCCACAAGAAGGAAGTAGAGTAGCAGCTGGCAGAGGAGTTAGGAGTTACACAGAGGCAGAGCAGAACAGCCAGGGAGGAGCACGCTCCACCAGTCCAACCAGGACGTCTTTCTTATTTCCGGTGTCAATGCTGCTAGAGTGCACTCCTCCCCGGCTGTCCTGCTCTGCCTCCTTGCAACTCCTAACTCCTCTGCCGGCTGCTCCTCTGCTTAACTCTGGTGGCCATCACCGGCGCATACCATCATCTCAACCCCTGCCCCCCGTCTGCCTCAATCACCACCCTGTACCACAGGTAGGCATGGAGGGGTGGGAGAGGAGGGCAGAGAGCTGGGGGGGGGGAGAGAGCTGAGGGGGAGAGCTGAGGAGAGATGAGGAGGGATGATGAGGAGAGGTGAAGAGGAGATATGAGGAGGAATGAGAGAGCTGAGTAGAGATGATGAGAGAGATCTTCCAATTTAAATCGAGACAAATTTTTCTGCTGTATCTATGGAAAAAGTTTACTTATAATGTGGCCCTGAAATATGTTTTGCCCGGGGGCCTGCACATGTCTAGCTACACCACTGGAGCCAGCAAAGTATAGCAAACATACAGCATTTCCTCTTCAAATAATTACACTAATCTTAAATTTGTTTCTCTTGTTTTCAGTATCTGGGCGTATTAGGAGGCCCTAAGTAAAATGTAACCCTTTCACTGCCAGAGTGACCAGCAACTAATCGCAAATATGTTCAGTATTGGTTTTGAATATACAGATGTAGCAGGCTTCACTGTTCCTTTCTGCTGTGATATTTTGGGATAGGTCGTCTGCCAGCACTGCCATTGAATGCTATGAAAACATTGTAATATTCTGCATTTTAACAGGTTTGAATTTTTTTGGGGGAAAAATGAAGCCTCATACATCATTAGGTACAATAGGGAAGGGTACCTTTATTTTGAATCTACTATAGAGTACAGTATAAAAGTAACATATCGAGTCTTGACTGATAACATCACTTTGTGATATCTCTCTATTAGAGAAATGTGGAAGATGTTGTGCCAAACAATCTTCCTGATCCTTGTCAGTATCATTGGAAGAGATTCTGTCAACAGTTCCGCATGTGACTTAGAGACTAATATGGAGCTTCTGAGCTACAGCAAACAGGGGGACCTCATCCTTGGAGGAATCATGCAGATGGCCATACTTAAGCTATATGAAGATTTTGCCCTGACAAGAAAGCCTGCAATCATTTGTGCTGTGTAAGTACACCCTTTCTGCTAAGTTTCACAATGGTTTTGATAACTAGGTAATTGTATAATGTACAATGCTACATCCAACGTGACAAAATACAAAGTAAAAAAAACAAACAATAAACGATTGTTTATTTTAGATTGACATACCTGTATACATTGAAACAAAACATAATATGAAAAAAAAGACATATGTTTACATCATATACTGTACATGGAAAGCCATACAGTATTGTAACTTCAAATCATTAGGATATCTGTCAGATACGTGAGAACTGGCTGCTTACAAATCTTCTCTCGTATTTTCACTTTTAAACATATTAACATTTAAACAAACAAACTTTTAAACAAAACAAAACTGATGGCCTCTAAGGGAATTTACGGATTAGGGTGGGGCACAGGGATATATCTTATCCTAAGCATACTGATATAAATAAAAAACACAAGTACCAGCATTGAACCAACTCGTGAGACAATTTTATTTATTTAGTTATAAAATGTTTTACCAGGAAGTAAAACATTGAGAGTTACCTCTTGTTTTCAAGTATGTACTAGGCACAGTTATGATGACAAATAATACATGGTTACAAATACAGTTACATAAGTGAACAGGGTATACATTACAGTATATACAAGACATAGCATTCACAGTTACAGATAATATATATTATAGGTGTACAGTATGTAATAGTTACAGATTAAAATGGGAGACAGCTTTAGTTTTGAAAGAACGTAAACTAGTGGCAACTGTGAGAGTCTCCAGTAGATTGTTCCAGTTTTGGGGTGCACAATAAGAGAAGGAGGAGCGGCCGGATACTTTTCTGAAACTTGGGACTATGAACATTTTTTGGGGGTCAGATCTCAGATTATATGTGCTGCATGTGGTAGGGGTGTGGATCTTGTTCAGATAGACGGGAAGCTTACTGTGGCGAAATTGTGGGTAATCAGTGCATTAATAAAGGCAGTATGCTTGGCTGGTTACCCCTATTTCATATTGGGAATGAAGGGGTTAATTTTATGTGCACTGGGCATGTATTAGTTTTCCCTCTGTCCCTTGTTATCCCCATTTTGCAGGATTGTATAGGCCTGTGGTAATGTATTGCATTGTATAACTGCATTACTGGGTTTGGACACAAGATGCCGCTGCTAGAGTCAAACCGCAAGTTAATTGGAGAAGCGTGGCGCGGTCTCTTTGTTCCATTGAGGAACATAGGTATCCATTACTGAGGCTTGACCTCGCAACCGCGAGGTCAATTGAATCAAAGGGTTGCGGTTTTCAGTCTCAAGTGGTTACCAGATACAATGTATCCCATCCCAGTGAGTAGCGTAACTTGAAAGGCGGCCGGCAATTGCCGTGGGTACTCGGTCAATTGACGTGGGAACTCTGTTAACCGCAAGTCAATTGACGTGAGAAGCCCATAGCCCAGCGTTGCCAGCTCAAGGAGAAGCCCTAACTCGGGAACGGAATGGACTAGCACCCTGAAATGTGGTGTGCAGCCCCAGAGTAACACCCCAAGCACACACATATCAAAAATATAACTTTAGGACAAGTAGAACATATATTTTTAATAAAGTACCTTTCTGACTGCAGTTTTAAATGTACAGGCAGGATTAAGTTTTTTCTACTTGCCTTTGTAATGCATCCATTGACCAAATGTTTCAACACCCATGAGCTGGGAGCACTTTCGTATCCAGACTTCAGAGACCCCATGTTGAGGCAGTGTCTATAAGTTTAGGGGAGTGTTACAAATTAAAGCCCCCAGAGCAGGATGTGTGAATTAGTCGGGATGCTCACTGAATGGGAGATCCTGTTAGTCATCGGGGCTTGTTCACACCTTTGGTCCAACTCCTAGCCTGGGAGACGTTAGGTAAAAATGGGAGTACACATATGGTAAGCAGCCCAGGTGTCAGAGTTGCACAAGCGCTGTATCAACCGGAAATCCCGGTTGTGCCCACACTGCAAACTGTGGGCAAGATAGAGATTGGTGGGATGGAGATTCCCACGAAGGGGATTGGGTGGGTACGTTGTGGATATGCTAGCAGACCTTATATCCCCATTGTCATTCATCTTTCTTTTACAATGTGAACAAATTTCCACTTTGCTTCTACAAGCGGATAAGAGCAGCAGCAACGATTCCCGAACACAACGAGTTAATTACACCGGAACTGGACGGTCTTAACCAAGCCTTCATCTTGAAGGTGGATGTGTGATGGTGAGGGGGTAACCTGCCTCAATAATAAAGGGTAAGACCACTTCATTACCCCTGATCCGTGTGTAAAGGTCCTAGAGTGTCGGCTCCTGGACCCAAATGTTGTGTATGCATCACTGAGACTGTGTATAAATTATGCGACCATTCAATATTTCTGTGTTTTTGCCTTTCCAGGTGTCCTGGGCAGCAGAGCTTGAAAGGTTGTGAGTTTGAGGGTGGTTTTTGGGGAGGAACTTCAATCATATTGTTGCTATGTAGTGGGGTTCCCGAGTTATGGGATACCACAAAGATGTACCCGGGAATCAGGTAAGATTCTCACAATGCTCCGGCAAAATCCTACTCTGGAAACGTTCTTGCGGCTCACCGGTAAGGTTCCCTGCTTCAGCACAAACTGGAAAAGTAAAAGGGCTGGGGGGATTAGGTAATCCCCAGGACAGTCCTGGGTCCCTAGCCTAAGGTGGGATGCCCAGATCATGCCCAAAATTTCTTTTTCAATGGTGGCATAAGCAACTTCCCTGGGCAGCAGTTTCCTGCTCAGGTAAACCACAGGATGCTCTCCCCCCTGCTCCCCCACTTGACTGAGTACAGCACCAATACCGTAATCCGAGGCATTGGTCTGTACCAAAAACTTTTTTGAATAGTCTGGGGCTCCCAGGATATTCACGCTGGCTAGCTCTGTCTTCTGTGCCTGAAACGTTGTTTCACAGGCAGGAGACCAGGCTACCAGAACTGGGAGTCGCTCCTGTGTCAGGTCTGTCAAGGGTTTAGCCACAGCGCTGTACTGTGGGACAAACTCCCTATAGTAGCCAGCAGTGCCTGAAAAAGCCATAACCTGCTTCTTGGTTTTGGGAACTGGCCACTGCACTATAGCCTCCAGCTTTGGTGGCTCAGGCTTGAGATGCCCTCCACCCACCCTTTGCCCTAGGTACAATTCCTCCGCCATACTTCTAAACACTTGGTGGGTTTCAATGTAAGCCCTGCTGCCCTAATTCTGCTCAGCAGCACTGCTACATGCACTAGGTGACTACCCCACGACCCGCTAAAAACCACAAAGTCCTCCAGGTATGTCCTTGTAAAGCTTTGCATTCCTTCCAGCAACCTATTGACCAGGCGTTGGAAGGTAGCCAGGGCATTCTTCATCCCAAATGGCATCACTAACAATTCATAGAGGCCATTTGGAGTAATGAATGCTGACTTCTCCCTAGCCTCCTGGGTCAGTGGGATCTGCCAGTATCTTTTGCACATATCCATTGTCGTTAGATACGTTGCCCCCGTGAGCTCATCTAGCAGCTCGTCCATGTGGGGCATGGGATAAGCATCTGACACTGTTCCTGCATTGAGCTGCCGGTAGTCCACACAGAACCGGGTGGTCCCATCCTTCTTAGAGTGACAGTGAGGGGGTACCCAGGCCAGTAAATAAAGGTATTATGCCCGGCTGGGTGCCCCTGAGTCATATTGGGGCGTCAGGTCTGCAGTATTGCAACAGTTATATATCCATTATGAATAGTGCACCAGTGTTTCCCCCGCAGACCGAAGAATGAAAAAACATTTTTAAATTGCCAGCAGCATCTCGCATAGCGCATAATCATTGAGCAAACTTTGGTTAGGAACGTCCTAGAACTGCACATTTTTGCTATGAGCACGGCTGGGGGTTAATCATTAACACGGTCATATTTTACTTTTTATAAACTTTTATGGAAAGTCATGAATGAAAGTCCCCTCTTTTAAGTGTATTTATATTTTCAGAGCCAGGGAGTTTTCCTTCAAGCAGGGCGTTATAGCGGAAACACTTGATTCACAAGTACAGTTATCAAAAGCTATATGGCAGGACATTCCTGCGAATGAGTCATGTATAAGTTAACCTGGACTTCTAAGGCATCTTGCTGGGATGGCCCCAGAATGTCTGACCAAGCCCGGATTTAACAAAAGAACTGGCACATTAAAGTGTTAAGTGGGGAGGGGAAGATGTAAACAGCTTTCCCCTAGCATATGTCCAGGTGTCCGGGGGAAGGTATGTATGTATGTATGTATGTATGTATGTCTTTATTTGTATAGCGCCATAAAATGTACATAGCGCTTCACAGTAGTAATACATGTCATATAAATAACAAATATAAATAACAGATCATGGGAATAAGTGCTTCAGACATACTGTAAAAGTAACATTAAGGAAGGAGTCCCTGCTCCGAGGAGCTTACAATCTAATTGGTAGGTAGGGAGAACGTACAGAGACAGTAGGAGGGAATACTAGTAAGTGCGTCTGCAGGGGGCCAAGTTTTGTGTCATGTGTCCATGATTATCCAGTGCTACTCATATGCTTCTTTAAGCAGATGTGTCTTAAGGTGGGTCTTAAAGGTGGATAGCAAGGGGGCTAGTCGGGTATTGAGGGGAAGGGCATTCCAGAGGTGTGGGGCAGAAAGTGAGAAAGGTTTAAGGCGGGAGAGAGCTTTAGATACAAAGGGGGTAGAAAGAAGACATCCTTGAGAAGAACGCAAGAGTCGTGATGGTGCATAGCGAGAAATTAGGGCTGAGATGTAATGAGGGGCAGAAGAATGTAAAGCTTTAAAAGTGAGCAGTAGAATTGAGTGTGAGATACGCGATTTAATCGGAAGCCAGGAGAGGGATTTCAGCAGGGGAGACGCTGAGACAGATTTAGGAAAGAGTAGAGTGATTCTGGCAGCAGTGTTTAGGATAGATTGTAGGGGAGACAGGTGAGAGGTAGGAAGGCCGGACAGCAGGAGGTTGCAGTAATCGAGACGTGAGAGAATGAGGGCCTGAGTCAGAGTTTTGGCAGTTGAGTAACAGAGGAAAGGGCGTATCTTTGTGATATTGCGGAGGAAAAAGCGACAAGTTTTAGAAACGTTTTGAATATGAGAGGAGAATGAGAGAGAGGAATCAAGTGTGACCCCTAGGCAGCGTGCTTGGGCTATTGGGTGAATGATCGTATTTCCAATAGCAATGTGGAAGGATGCAGTAGGGCCAGGTTTGGGAGGTAGTATAAGGAGCTCTGTTTTTGCCATGTTAAGTTTCAGTCGGCGGATGGCCATCCAGGATGATATTCCAGAGAGGCATTCAGAAACTTTGGTCTGTATAGCAGGTGTAAGGTCAGGGGTTGAAAGGTAAATTTGTGTGTCGTCAGCATAGAGGTGATATTTAAACCCAAAAGATGTGATTAGGTCACCTAGAGAGAGTGTGTAGAGAGAAGAGGTATGTGCAGAGAGTGAGTAGAGAGGTAGACAAGATGTCGCTAGGGAAGTGGGCTTGGCAAGGTATGCTAAGTGGCAAAGGTGTGGAATTCGTGCATGCCGCAGCAAACCCTGAAGCCCTCTTCCCGGCTCCATGAACTGTGGGCAACCTTGCTATAGGCGGAATATTTGTTTCCCACGTAGCGATTGGCTGCAAAGTATACAGATAGGATTTTTGTGCCGCCAATCAGGAGATAGAATCATCTAAGCAGGATCCTAAAATTTATCACATCGTAACGCAAGTCTATAATTCTTAAGAACTAATAAATCCCAAACCAATCCTACAGCGGGAAAACGAAAAGATTATCTTCGGTGGATAAAAAGTGGTTGCGAGTGGCGCCGTGCTCCTGGGAATTTGTGCCAAGAGACATTATTTCTGTGAAGTTCGTTCCAGGGACATTTTATTTTGTTTTGCCCAGTCCCTGTAAGTGTTTATTCATAATATTTTGTAAATTAAGGTGTGTATGTTCATTTTGTAAATAAACCACAATTTATTTTATCTCTCACTTTGCTCAATCAGATGATCCGGGTATTAAGGTGTTAAGAGCTCTGGCCTCCCGTGAAACTTAGGCACTAGGACGACTGGGCAAGCCCAAGGTCTCTGGGATGGTACAATTAACCCTAGGACTAGCATCTCCTCTACCTCCCTCTCTATACTGCCATTCACTTCTGCTGATACTTGCTATGCATGCTTATGCAGAGGTCTCAGCACACAGGTGAGCACTGGGTGATTTGTGATATGTGTTCTGCCCGGCTTGTCCATGAACAGAACCCTATGCTTATCAAGCATAGCACTCACCTTGTACCCTCTGCCGCTCACTGAGCTCAGACCCTATCTCAACCTGCTATACTGTGCGCCCTTTCCTAGTCTCCCTTAGGAGGTCAGGCAGAGCATTGCTTGCCGGGTCCCCCATCGGTGGGCTACATATAGCCAGCACTGATACCACACTCGGTGCAAAAAACTCTTTCAGCATATTAATGTGATAAATTCTAGTTCTTCCTTTCTCGCCATCTAACTGCACAATATAGTTGTACTCATTCATCTTTCTGAGAACTGTGTACGGTTCAGAGCAGGCAGACATTAATTTGTTCTGCCGAGTGGGTTTAAGAACAAGTAGTTGCTGTCCTGTGATGAATGATCTGCTACGGTTATTTTGGTCATACTAAGCTTTCTGCTTGGTCTGAGCCTCCTTGAGGTTAGCCTGTACCAACCCCATAAGCATTTCTAGCCGGTCTCTGAGATCGGCTACATACTGAAGCACAGAAGCATCAGTATTTGTAGTCTCCCCTTCACATACCTCACGGAATAGGTTCAGAGGTCCCAGTACCTGCGACCATATCGCAGCTCAAAGGGAGAGAACCCTGTAGATTCTTGCGGTACTTCTCAGTATGCAAATAGCAATTGCTGTAAGTGAATCTCCCAGCCCATCCCATCTACTTCTATAAACGCTAAAAGCATCTGCTTCAGGGTAAGATTGAACCTCTCATATAGCCCGTTGGTCTGGGGGTGGTAATGGGTCATGCGCTGGTGCTTCACCTCGCATGCATCCCAGAGACACTGTAACAATTCACTCTTGAATCGTGACCGTTGATTGGTTAGAATCTCAGTAGGGAAACCTACTCTAGTGAAAATCACAAACAATGCTTTTGCTACTGCCCTAGCATCGATGGTGGAAAGAGGTACAGCCTCATGGTAACGGGTGGCAAAATCCACCACCGTGAGTATGTAACGCTTGCTTGACCAAATGGGGATCATGTCCATAGCTACCCTCTGGAAAGGTTCCCCAATTACCATAACGGGTTAATCACCTGATCATCTACCTTACCCACTCGCTGGCAGGAATCACAGAAGCGGCAGAAATCTGCCACTGCCCCAAATGCAAAATAGTGGAAAGAAACTAGGGCGCTCAAACAAAGCTCCCTCTGGAGAGAAACGTATACTCTAATGTGTCTGATATGATGTACAGATGGATGGAGTAGGGCAAAGAGTAATATAGATAATACTGGCCCATCATAGATACTGCTGCTCGACCCGAGGAGTTTTGTCCCAGTGATCCTCAGTGGATAGTGAGAAGGAGAGTAGGGGAGCGCAAAAAAGGAAAGGTAAAAATACTATAAGTATTCCTGGTATCGACAGCTGGTATAATAATATCAGCATGCAATCCAAAAGGCCGGGGATGGGTGAGGAATGACACACAAACCCAATAAAGTGCAAGTCACAATACGATCCACCCGTAAAATAGGGGAATAGCCAGGGGTGACGGGAAAAATATATAAGAAATAGGGACTCACACGACCATGTGTGAGTCTGTACCACACAGGGTGTCTTGGGCACTGATAGTCTATCGTCGCATCTCTCTGCGTGTACAGTGGTATTATAGTGCTGGGAGATAAGTCCTCGTGATGCACCAGATGTCAAATAGGGTAGAGAATGCCCAGATGGTATGGTTAAAGTACAAAGTTTAATAAAATCGCAATACATAAGTAACAAGGCACTCACATGTGAAAAAGCAGCAGTGCTCCTGACTTGTCCGGGCTGCGTCTCACTAGAAGCTACTCTTTATACCTCGTACGGTCCACAGAGCTGATGGGTAGTGATGACGAAGCGCTACGGTGGTCAGCAGGAGCCAGGACAGTGAACGTTGCCCGAACTACGCCTTTCGTATTTCGCAATACTTCATCAGGTTCGGCAACGTTCACAAATGGCAGGGCATCTCTTAAGTAGCCCACAGTCAATTGAAATAATTAAACACCTGAACTACTTACACTATAAAGCCCTAATCTATATTCTGGGCATTAGCGACAGTTGCGTCACACACAGTAGATGTGCAGTGAAAATACCCACACGAGTATTATATAAATTTATAAAATCAAACATAAACATACTGTAACTTCATACTGGGACTGATTGCAAATCCAGTACCCATAGTAGAAATACATGGCAGTGAATTACAACGTTCACTAATGACAGGACGTCTCTTGAATATCCCACAGTCAATTGCAATAATTAAAACACCTCAACTACTTAACAGTGGAGCCCTAAATTATATTCAGGGCATTGGCGACAGCTACGTCACCCACGGTAGATATTACAGAGTGATGTAAAGTGCAAACACCCACACCAGTAAAATAAAAATAAAATCACATCTGACATAGCTACATACTGGGACTGATTACAAATCAAGTACCCATAGTCAGGGCCACCAACAGAAATCATGGGGCCGAGGACAAATGAAAGAAGCAGCCCCCCCCCCCCGAACCTATAGCACACCTACCGCAAAAAAATATTTTTACATACTGTTTTCTTATTGTGATACAGAAAAAAACATTACAATGCAACCTATTTATTTTTATATTTTCAACAAAAGATAGGTGACTGGGTGTGAGGATTCGGGGATCGCGGAGCTCATAGCGCGACCCCTCCTCACATCCTTTACCTCCTGCTGCTGCCGTGGTGCGTCCCCTTCGCTGGCGCCGGTAATCTCCCGCTGCCCTGGGGTTTCCCCGCCGTCTCCGGCGGTCCGCCTCTGCTCCAAGGCTGCCTCTCTGTCATGCGGCGGCCATTTGTCCCGGGCGCGCGTGGACAGCTAGCGCCGGGTAAAGATAATTTATTCACTGCACTAGCAGTGAAACCACACCCCCAACTGACTTACAGGCTATTTCCCCAGACCAAACTAACTCACCTACCTGCCAATCAAGGGGACCTATCCAAGACAGGTTCACGCACTCCTCCAGGTCTGTCCCCGCTTCTGATTGGTCAGCTGCAATTTATATTGCCTGTCCTGCCACTTACTCATTGCTCGACGTAGTCTCCGACCATTCACTCAGGTCATGACTCGGCTTGACGGACGGCAATCTCTGGCTATAGACCCCTGCCTGGACAACGACCTTCCGGAATTCTCCAATCCCTGACCTTGGCTAACGGCAACGACTATGTCTCTTCTTTACCGGAACCGGCAAGTATTGCAAAAGCTATCACCACCTGGCCTGGCAACGCCTAAAACACCACACTACGGACGCGCTCCTTTTGCTGCAGGTGCGTGCAAGTATACATCCCCACCTCAGTAATAGGGACGGGTCTGGTCTGCGGGCAGCACCGTCATAACATTATGTCGGGCCCACAAGACACAGACCAGACTGATCTGGCCTCCATGATAACGACCATCTATCAAAAAATCCAGGCCTTAACGGATCAAGTGGCTCTCCTCACCCAACAGGTACAGGACCTTACTCTTCAGGCACCGGCGCAGGCAGAACCGGTATCCATATCGTCCCCAGATCTAAAGATTCCAGCCCCGAAGCCATACGCAGGGGATCCACACGCCTGTCGTGGTTTCCTCAACCAATGCAAGATCCTGTTCGAGATGGCCCCGCAACAGTATTCCACTGGTCGTAAAAAGGTGGCTTATGTCTACAGCCTACTAACAGGTAAAGCACTGGCATGGGCCTCCCCAATTTGAGAACTGCGTCCTGAGATCACCCGAGATTACAAAGCCTTTAGACGAGACTTTCGACAGGTCTTCGATACCCCCGAACATCAAGAAATTGCTTCTGACTCTCTGCTTCAGCTTTCACAGGGACGTCGGCCTGTGGCCCAATACGCCTTGGAATTCAGGAACATAGCAGCTGACACGATAGGATCAGGAGGCTTTAGTCTCTGTCTTCTGGCAAAGCTTATCGAATTTTGTGAAGGACGAACTTGCATCACAACCCAGGCCAGGACTTCTGGAGGACTTAATCTCTCAAGCCATTCGTATGGATCAGCGTCTTCAGGTACGCTGCGCTCAGTGCCAGCTACCCCAGTCTACGCCCTTCTGTGCCCCTTTTTTCAGGTTCTCTACTACCACGGGACCCGCCGTCTTCCCGCTGCCCGTTCTGGATGCCGATGCAACCCGGAGTCCCGCGTCCTAGGCTACCCTCACACCAATGGCGCCCAACCGGAGGCTTGTGTTACCATTGCGGGTCTTCCAAGCAACTGACCCATGAATGTCCACCATGTCCTGGAAACAACCACGCCCAGTGAGTATGAAGGGGCTCTCCCTAGGTGCTAGATCTCTTTGTCCCCTTTTAAGGAAGGAACTTCCAAAAAGATTGACCATTCTCTATCTGGTCCTACCTTCCGCACCTCCACAGCAGCATTTATCGATTCTGGCGCAGGAGGGAACTTTGTGGACCAGATTCTCTCTGAACAGAACTAGATTCCACTCTTTAAGAAGAAGTCTCCCGTTGCCTTGGTCGGGATAGACAATCGTCCGCTCACCCCGGCATATATCTCCTTGGAGACTGGCCCCATCACCCTTTCTTCTCATTCCCACAAGGAAACCCTGGACTTTTACGTGATCCATGCTCCTGGTACACCAGTCACCCTTGGACTGGAAGACCTGGCATGGTATCCGCCTCAACAAGCCGGGAGCTTTGAAACAGAAAATCCTTTCTGTTTTTGGCGCTGCAATTTGTGCAATAATAGGACCGTGTGCATTTGTGGCCCTGAATACATTAAGGCTAACTACATTTGTATCTTCATAAGGACATAACAATTAGAGGTTGTTCAATTATTATTTTTTTACTATAATTGTGCATGATGTGAAAACTACCAGGAAAGAAGAAAAGATCTCAAAATGTACAGTTAGAGAAGAGAAGGGAGTGGGGGATGTGATAGAAATTTTGAAATACTGTACCTCAAGGGTTTAAACAAACTACAGAAGAAAAGCACATTTCAGAGATCGAGAATTGCTAAAACAAGTGATCACACATTCAAACTTGAGATTGGGAGGCTCAGAGTAAAATGTGAGTACTTCTTTATAGAAATAGTGGTGGATTCATGGAATAGTCTCCCAACAGAGCTGGTACAGGCTAATAAAGGAAGGAGCTCAACATAATACATATTACATTGTATAGCTTGCCATCCTATGTATCCTATCTTCTTACAGATATTCTATTCGTTATTTCCGACACTTCATGGCCTTTGTTTTCGCTGTTGAAGAGATAAATAAACAGTCAAAGCTCCTACCAAACATTACCCTTGGATTCCAGATTTACGACTCTTGTCTGATGGAAAATAAAGCCATAGAGAGCGCACTAAGCATATTAACAGGAGCGGTGAAAGCTGTTCCCAACTACAGCTGCTACTTGAATAGTAATGTGGTGGCCTTTATAGGACACATGATGTCTTCATCCACCTACTCACTAGCAGGTCTTACTGGGATCTACAGATATGCACAGGTAAGCAGGAGATACAACTGGTGTATTCTGGTGTCAGGGTTTGTAGGCTGCACTATTTCTTCTTTATGACTTTTTTTTCAAATAGAATAGACTGAAATGGTTCCTAAATTCCTGAATACTCAATTATAATAGGAATTATAGGACATCTCTGTAAGAGCTTTGCTTGCATATTTGAAATGTAAGTAAAGTAAAACTTAGCTAAAAAGAGAAGAAAACTGTCAAATACCCTCAATACTTTGAACATTTATTGTCAGGTCAACCTGTGGAAGAACAAAAAGGGTGATCAGTGCGCAGCTAAAACATGGTAATACAAACAGTGCTATTAAATGCAGTGTAGCGTGAAAATAAACAATAGTTGAACCTTGTGAGGGAAGTCACTATAGTAGCATCTGCAGCCTTTCTTGAGGGGTGGCTCGACACCACTTGAGCTGGAGAAAAGACATAAAGACAGGGTGCACAACGCACATAGTGAAGCACAGTAAAAAAGATAAATTTTACTAAAAGATTAAAAAACAAGCACTGGATTCGTGGGGTTACCACACAGAGGGAGGGTTGGAATCACAGCTCTTCAACACATAGGATGGAAGACACAGGATAGGAATCTCCGTGTATCCTTGAACTACGTTTCCCTCATCTCAGGGTAACCAGATGGTGGGCACAAATGAATAAGTCCCGCAAAAAGTCCCATAGCGAGGCACAAATGCCTCCTCGAGTCCCACAGCTGCAGAGCACCGACAGCACGCCTCTCAGTCCCGTGGAGTACCTCCTGATGACGTCACAGGATTCTCCTCTATTGCAATGCAGAGAGGAGTGTCCACAGCGGTGTACAGCACACAGGGCGGCGTATGGAACACAAAACAGCAAGCGGTGATACAGGGGACAGGGAGGAATACACCAAGAATATACTTGGCTAGAGTTGGGTCAGACAAATGAGCATAAAGACCTTTCAACGCGTTTCGTAACTGGAAGTTACTGCTTTCCAGTTACGAAACGCGTTGGAAGGTCTTTATGCTCATTTGTCTGACCCAACTCTAGCCAATAAGTGCAGCAAAATCAGACAATAGGAAAGGGAATCCCTGCCCGGAAGAGTTTACAATCTAAGTGATTGGAGACTTACAGAGACAGCAGGTGAGGGAATAAGTGCGGTGGCTAGCAGTGCTTTGCCTCAGTGACTGTGGGTGTTGAACACTAGCCATGAGTGCAGGTTATTGGGATGTGTGATTTGTGACGTAAGTTTTAAGGTTTGTCAGTATTAGATCAATCAGATAGGTTAACACCGTTAGCAAGGAAAGAGTTGGTAGGGAGGCGAGGATGAGAGCAGGTATGTATATGGCTGGGTCCAGTATTTGGAGAGATATCCCCTGCAGAAAGAAGGAGTAGATAGAGGTTGTGAATAGAGGATTTGTGGGTGTGTCTACTATTAAGGGGTAAAGAAGTTGTTGGGAGGGAGAGGTGTATAGATAATTGTGCAGTGCATGGGCACAGGCTTAGACAGAGGGGAGGATAGAGGAAGAAATAGGGATAGGAGGGGAGAGGGGAAGTTGGAGAAAACAGAAGTGTTTACAAAGATGTGAAGAAACAGTATACAGAAAAAGCAGTAGGGATAGCCTACTCAAACCTTGGAGACCTGGTATTTTTAACAGACTATAATGATAATAATTGTAAATATAATATTTGCATTCTTTCTTTCTTGTTCCTGAATATTCATGCTTTGGAGACAGAAGTATAAAACATTATCTGTATCTTGTCTTTATATATTAAGACATTCTTAAACAATGTGGTAATAATCTGATTTATTGGCTATCATGGTGTTGCCTGTTTTCATTATATTATTTTCCTGTTCTCTGCAGATCAGTTATGGAGCTATGGATCCCATTTTTAATGACAGAATACGATTTCCATCATTTTACCGCACTGTGCCCAATGAGCGAATCCAGTATAAGGCCATCATTCAGTTATTACAGCATTTTGGCTGGAACTGGGTTGGGATTATCACTTCAGATGATGAAAGTAACTACAGAGTCGGCAGGGAACTACGAGATGAAATAATTAACAGCGGAAGCTGTGTTGAATTCCTCATAACTGTTCTCGCTGAAGACTGGTACTACAAAAATATGGATATTGTCCTAAAATCCAGCTGTAAGGTGGTCATTGTATATACCAACCCAGCACGTTTAATATCCATCTTTAAATATTCTTCCGATGTATCTGGATTAGGGAAAGTTTTAATTCTACCTGCCACATTGCTGACAGTCACAGAATTACATGAGCTCTATGGCATTGAACAGTTGAATGGCGCTCTGAGGTTTTCTGTGCAAAGAGGGGATATCCCAGGTCTGCGAGATTTCCTACAAAGTGCAGATCTCTATAAATATCCAGACAATATATTTCTCAAGTATATCTGGGGAGACACATTTGATTGTTTGCCTCAAAATATGACATTATTACCAGGCCCTTATAAGACAATAATTCCAGTCTCTGAATGTAAAGGTAATAGTGACCTCAGTGTGTTGGATCCCTCGATGTACGATGTGAATAATTTCCGATTCACCCACAGCGTATATACAGCAGTTTATGCTGTTGCACATGCATTGCATGACATGTATTTACACACTAACCACAAGCTCCCAAAAACTGATATCCCAAGTCAGACCTGGCAGCCATGGAAGGTAAATATTTGGGTGAAGATGTATATCATGAATAGGGATGGATTTTACTTGTGAAAATGAGCAAATATCAGGAAAAAATTATGTACATGTGTTTTACTAAAGTGTAATATAGGAATTTACATCTTAAATATTACACTTTTTTCTTGACTCCTTCAGGTTGATGAGATTAATAGTTTGCATAACGCGACAGAAATTAAACAAAATATAGCTACATCTGTACATAAGTAAAGAGAAAGTTGAAAAAAGGCGCTTCCGCAAAGAGTGGTCACTAACAATAACGTGATCTGTATTAAGTGCTCTAATACACAATAATAACTTCAAGTGACAGAGCTAAAATTACCATATAAACATAATTGTGCAAAAATAGTGCAGTGAAAAAACAAATATGGTTGTTACTCCCTGCTCAAACCCTCTGGTGGGTCCTGTTTCCGCTGGTCCCAAAACACTGCATTTCTTCTTACAATCCAGGTACAATGTAATGCTGTTCCCCCTGGATTGTGAGAAGAAATACATCTGCACATAGAAGGGGAGAGAATATTACACAGGAGGGTTAAAAGGAAAATATTTTCATACTAGAAAATCCTTGATTTAAGTGATTATTTTTCCTAATTATTTTGAATATAGTAATGTTAGCGAATCTGGCAATAACTCTTTATAATATGATATCAAATGAAATTGTCACTTTATTAATGGAATTTAGTGAGTAGGGGTGCTTCAATACTATGTAATAAAATAAAATAAAAGCAGCGCTATAGCCTGTTAGAGATGTGCAGGGAGAGGGATCGCTTCTGTCTGCTCTCACTGCACAGCTCGTCTAGACTGGTGTAGCCCGGTAGGATTGCCACAGTGAGGGTCCCATTCAGAAGCAGGGAGCCCGCTATGTTAATCCTGATGGGAAATTAGTCTGGCCGCGGGAAAGCCACGAGCAGACAGTGGTCAGGCAGCTTTCAACTGTGGTTTCCTGGCTGAATACTCAACAATACCTCTTACTGCCTCTGTAGTAAGTTACCAAAACCAATAAAACTGAATATACCAAAATAAAAATGTTTCACAAATGGCCCTAAAGTCTAGAAGTGTTTTTTTATTTATTTTTTAAATATAAAGATATTGATTTATCTATAACATGAAAACATTTTTACCAAACGAATTTTCTTCAAATTGTATTACAATGAGTCCTCGCTTATCCGACACAAAGCGTCCCGCAAACCCCTGCCGGATAGCAGATTGTCGGAAAGCGGGACCAATGTTAACAGGTGGTGATTTCCGTCGGGTACGCGAAACTTGCGACGGATGATGCATTTTTTTATTGAATTAGCCGCTGTCGGAAAAATCATCCGACGGAAAGCGAAACGTCGTAAACCGAGGACTACCTGTATATAGTTACTGTACTTCTAATAAGTAGGGCATGCTTAATATCTATTGAGAATATCAATAAAAAAAGAGGAATCCTCATGGGATGAAGGCTCTGCACAGTAAGAACCACGAGAAAGCCTTCCCTGTTGCTGCTCCCAAACTCCAACCGCGGAGAAACTCAGAGCTCCTGAACCAGCAGGTGAGCTATAGTTCCCATGGAAACAACCATGCAGTGGCCAGATCTTCCATGGCAGGGGGGAACAGGTACTATACACTATACAGTGGTGGCGCAGCTGAGTCTAAAGGGGCTGGCGCCGCAACCCGCGTGAAGACGCGGGTTTGTTATTTTTTTCCCTCAGCGTGCCGCACGTCACTGATGCGCGGTCACGCTTCATCGGGTGCGTGCGCACGTGGCGCGCGTGCCCAGGGCTCCCCGAAGGGAGCCCTGGTTACGGGAGATGTGGGGGAAGGCGGTGGGGGGCCCGGGGGACCCGGTGGACCCGGAGAGGGGAGGGGAGAGGCACTGATCGGAGGACCAATCTGCGAGGCTTCGGCTGGCGCGCGGGAAAATTCGGCGCCAGCCCAAAATCTGCCGCGGCACAAACCGGGTGAGAATTAGACTCAGCTCGGCCGCGACAATATTTGGAGGCACTGCTGAGATGAGCAACGGGGGCGGCAAAGTATTGCTGGAAAACCCGCTATAGGAGAAGTTAATGGGAGCATTCACCGTATCCAGGCCAGAGCATTTCTTTTCGTTTGCAAGCGGTGTTCCCTGGATGGAACTCGCTCATAACACAACCCCACCCTCTGCTGCATGAGATGTGCCTGAACCCACTGTTTCAAGGCCATCGTTTTACCTTGTCCGGGATGTTATGCAGATCTGAGAGGTGTCAGAATCACACTGTATCAGGGCCGGGTCACATCCTCTTCCAAAGGTGGAGAAGTGTCTAAACCTCACAGTATCATGACAGGAGCCGCAGATGGTATGCCTTTAGGGGATAGTCTTGAAAGATAGCACCCCGCGTTGGACTATCTGTTTGGTGCCTTTACAGTGCTATGTTCCAGGGTTGAGAGGTGCCTGAACATAACCATTTCAGCCAAGGGCACGCTGCAGCACATGCCCCAGGGGGTTGTGACTTAAAGATATCAATCCCCGCAATGGGACAGCAGTATGTGCTCAACTACTATGAGCTAGATCCCCGGGTGGGATAGGGTGCTCGAATGGGGACCTGGCGTGAAAGTTAGCCCCCCATATTGGGACTATGCGCTTGCAGTTGGGGAGGAAAAGAGTGCCTGTGGAGCATGCCAGCCGGTGTGGGGGCTTGAAACATAGCCCCCAAATGATGGAGCTTGTTGCAGGCACTAAAGGAGGAGAGTTCAGGGTCCCTTAGCAGGATAGTGATGAAAAGTGGTGCTAAGGCGCTCCTATACAGAGTAATTAAATGTGCTCAAATAGTAAACAATATTGAAACGCTAACAAGTGTATAATAAAGTGCTGAAAATTAAATACAAATAAGTGAATGTGCAAGTGCAGTAAATAGGTAATAGGTCGCAGCTCAACCCTCTGAAGAAAGATCCTGGTTTTCTTCTGTGTAGTTATATTTAAAGTTTGGGGAGTGCAGATATCACCATTTATGAAAAACATACTGTATATACTACATAGTGTAATCAGCTTCACAAGTGTTCTTAATTCTAGGATTCAGCCAAAAGGGTACTCACAATCTCTCAGATCAAAAAACATAATTTCCCACATAACATGTGGCTCAGGGTAGTCAGATGTTAGTTTATCTAGTCGTTTGGTGATGGTGGTCACAGTGTGATGTATCCTCAATGAAACAGAAAATTCCACAGTAGTGCAACACTGTATAAAATTCAGGGGTGTGTATTTAATAATATATCATACTTACATGAATAAAAGGTATCATAGGCACATAAAAATAAAGATGAGTGGCTAGTCGATATCTCCACTGCTCAGTGAGTGTCACTTCCGGTGGCGGGTCGCGTCCCTTCTGGTGCCTTCGGGATCGTGGAGGAGGACGGGCAGCAAATCTCATGGAGGATATCAGTAACGCCGACTCTTGAAGAAGCTGCAAAGTGAAACGCGTAGAGTAGGCGGGTGTGATCGGATGCGAAGCCAGTAAAGCCCAGACGCACATGTTGCTCAGTGTCGGAAGGTTAACCATTGAACTATCTCTGGTTCTACTACTATGGATATGTTTCCATTCAAGCGATATGCACTGCATGGAGGCATTCTAATGATGTGGGACAGAGAGGAGAAATTCCTGCACTATGTGTGCCTGATTTGTGGTTACCCGGGAGGCGAGATAGGAGACGACACCCGTTGCCTGCGGTGCGATGTGGCCTATTTGCAACCGTGGCTGCCGGCCTGTTACTGGCCTATATTGGCCTTATCCGGGCGGAGGTGCGGAGTCTGTCAAACTGATCCGTAAGCTCCAGTGAGTGGCGGAGACTTCCTCTGTGGACGCAAAGAGGGACTTCCTGACAATACTGTACGATCTCTTCCACTCTGGCCACAATGCTTCCCGCATTGTCTTTTGCGGGGAATACTATAACTCCAGCCCAGACCCCTATTGCCCGTATTACCATCCCCGCCACCTTCCCAGAGACCAAAGATTTAGATAATAAATAACGTCCCCTATCCCCTCTGCCACGATCATCTACCATGACTGTAGCACCAGAACGTACTGTTAGAAAAGTATAGGATATGTATGAATCTGATGATGCCAATGATGTGTACAGGTGATGGGATCCTATGTTCAGGGGTTATGTACCACATTTAAACAGGACATGCTTTGTTCTGGAAAGGGACAATCACTGGTGGCAGAATGCAAAGTTTACTCCAGAGCAGGAGGCGGAGATAATGAGGAAACATAACCAATGTGTAGATCAGGGACTGCTTGCACAACCAGAAAAGGGGAGGATTTCTGTGTTTCCCCTTTGGATGGACCACTATTCTGGTATTGCGTGGCCGGGCATGTGGGCAGAATCTCATGAATAGTAGCCGTGCAGAGCGAGTTCTAGTACAGCAGTTTAAGCGTTCCCATGGTATGAGTATCCTTATCTCCCCGAAGAGCTCATGAGAGTCACTGAGGCTCATAGGGATGAGTGGGTAAGGGTGGCAGTGATTGAATATATTGCTCCTAAATATAATACCACAGCTGTTATTAGGGCGGACAGCGCTGAATATCTGGTAGGTCTGGTAGGTAGGACACAATATTAATCTAGACCGGGTAGAGTATATTTTCACAGGAGAACAGTACTTTTACACCAAAACCACTGGGACCACTAGCAGCAGGCAGGGAAAAGTTGTTGAATAAAATGGGGTTTATTCTGGCACGCCAGCAGACAAAACAAAGATGTACAAAACAAGATACAATACAAACTGGGGACCTGGGGAGTAGACTCTAGCCTCAATAGGTACAGGAGCCTGCTTCATGTAGGCTTGCCCTGTCCTCTTCTCATCCAGGATACAAGAGGGCTGATCACACAGCAGCCCCTCAGAGATACATCTCCAGCTGGTCACCGTCAAGATCAAACTCCTTCACAGAATGACTCTCACTCTCTCATATAGTCTCTCATATGCTCTGAGATGCTATCAGATGTTCTCCCCACTCCTTCCCAGAGTGTCTCTTCAAATGGTCCTCTGACGGAATCTGCTCACACCTTCCCAGAGTGTCTCCCGGTCTCTGTTAGCCTCTCTTGCTCTCTGGTGCTCTCTGAAGGTAGATCTCATTCTCTGATCATCAGCACCCCTTATATAGCCCTCTGTGGCTATCCCTTGCCTGGGAGGGGGCTGCCCGCCAATCAGAGCATCGATTAGGTTGGGGCCACAACAGCCAGAAGGTGTGCTAAGAACCCATCCCCATATTGTTCAATCTTTTTCACTCAACAAATGTCTGTAACACCTCTGTTGTTGTTTGCAAACTCACAAACAAGGGTTCGTTGAATAATGAGAAGTTTATTTAATACAAAGTATGATCATACACCAAAGTCAAATAGACTCTCTGCCAGGGAGTGTCCAGGCAGTAAATGTTATACACTTTTGGATCCTTTGTCTAAAACTGTTACTAGGCAGATTATACTAACCACTCCTTAATTCTTAAACCAATCATATTACAGCTCATTAAACCTGGTTAGAACTAGCCTCAAAACAACTATGAATGGTTCCAGGTACCAAGTCTCACTAGGAATGTGGGCGTTACTTTAGGCACAATCATAATCTACAGTACTCAGAAACGAAACTCATTCACACCACATACACATTTTTACTCACAAAATGGATACTGGACATGACTGACTTTGCAAAATGGAAACTGAACATCACTTTCAATCCTTCTCCAGAGACCCCAACCAGTCCATTTCAATAATATATCAACAGTATCTTCATTTTAGCAATATTATTTTGTCACCTTCATGCTCCCAACCATTGTCTCAATACACATTTATTTGCAGGATCCTCAGATGATTAAATCAGGGTCCCCTCCATACAAATGTACATATTATCCAAATAATCCTTTACAAGGCTGTCTCCCAAATCACATCACAGTGCTTACACAAAGATCACAAACCCTTTATCTCATATTGCTTGTTCAACTAGACTTGGGAAATGAATTAACAGGGAATAAAGTGCTTTGGACTACATTCTCACATACATAGTGCATTTGGTTGAAATAAGCCTTACATAGGTGGCCAAGTTACATGGATTTAAGGGTACAGTAGCTAGCTGGGCTTCATTTCAGTTTTGTGATGCCATCAACCCCTACCGTCACATATATCAGTGAGTATGGCAAGTGCCACTCCATAACAGTGCCGGATAAAGATGGTAAGCTAGTCTGGATTCCAGACTCTGATCACTACTATTGATACAGCAGGGCAGTAATGCAAATTGTAAAGAGAGATACAGCAGGGATATAGAGCATATTGAGCCAGGAGGTAATTACAGCAGGAACTGTACTGCAACTGGGCAAAAGTTTATTTTGGATAAGAGGAACTAGTTATGTCACCAGTTATTCTAATGTATTGTAATGCTATGTGTTTTATAATTTTGTGGGCCTGCACAATTATTGATGGTGCATACTTATGCTCCTCATGAGGTTCGTGAGGAGGATTTTCCCCAGAGGGAGGATGTAACCAAGTGACCCTGGCTATAGCATTCTACTGGCCTCAACACTATAAGTCTTGAGAGGAACAGGCAGAGTTGGGGTTAAACTCCTTGTGCAGGACCTGCCCTGTTATGGGGCGCGGTTACAGGCCCTTCCCCACAGGTATAAAACTCAACCCCCCAAATTGAA
Organism: Ascaphus truei; assembly: GCF_040206685.1. Taxonomy (NCBI): domain Eukaryota; kingdom Metazoa; phylum Chordata; class Amphibia; order Anura; family Ascaphidae; genus Ascaphus; species Ascaphus truei. The sequence continues at coordinate 72,848 of NW_027457014.1, read as the reverse complement.
TGTTAATGATTATGGAATTGTGTGATACCCTTTTCCCTAGCAGAGAGTTAAGGTGATTGGGAAGGGCTCTTGGGGTCTCAAGCTCCGGTGGTCTGATCCAGGGATTGAGGACGAGCATGCAGTTGTATAATAAAACTGCCTTTGGACCAACTATGGTATGTGATCATTGGAACGGAGTATTGCCTGTGGAGACCATCCTTCATCCAGCAGGATCCTCATGGAATGAAGGCGCTGCACAGTAAGAACCACGAGAAAGCTTGCCCTGTTGCTGCTCCCAAACTCCAATGCGGAGCAACTCAGAGCTCCTGAATCAACAGGTGATCTACAGAACCCAGGAAAACACCCATGTAGTGGCCAGATATTCTGTGGCAGGGGGAAACAGGTGCTACATATACAGCTGCAGCAGCCTTTATCCTAATATGGCCGTATCGGCTCAACTCTGATAACCGCGGCCAGATGCAGTATTTTTTTTTCCCCGGAATATGTTCAGGTATTTTAGCGCTCATAATATTAGCATTTTATTAGCGCTGTCTGCAACACTGCAATACCGTCTAAAAACTCAGGGGCACGTTCGCGAGCTATTGTCTTTAAAGTCTAATACTTTAGCAGTTCAACCTACAGTTCGTCAATACACAGTCTGCGTGTGTGCGTGCAGAAATTGTAAATTTGCATATTTATACATGTATGTTCAGTGCTGTACAGTATGTCTCATTTGAACATTGTTGAAACGCATAGGCGTGTATTGTAACTGTACCACATTTCGTCATATACAGCGCTCTCCCCTCGCTCGCCCCCACACACACACAGGCCAATTTACTGCACTTCAGTATTTCAACTTCTTATCTTATCTACAGTACAGTACACCTCTCCACACCATTCCTTTGAATGTGTGTCTTTCTGGTTTCAATCACATTCCTGCTTGCTAGCTGATGATTACTGCGCATGCGTCTATAACTTCACCACTGCTGCTTGCAAAGTTCAAGAGTGAGTGACCAAAAAAAAAAATATTTTTTTTTCTTGTCATTTTTTATTTTTCTCCACAAGCCTGCCTAAATCATCTTAATATTACGATATTCAATCTGTGCTGTAGCTTTTGACTGCGACACTGCGTTTGAATGCACATGGTTGATTTGTGTGGTTTTTATGTATTTGGGGGTGTGGATAGCAAATTATTATGATGACCTGCCTGTTGAAAATATGTCATGTCTTTAAAATACAATTCAGCTAATCCTTCATGCAGCTTTAGCCCCCTCCCCAACCCCCCTCCGCAGACACACACAGGGCTCGCTCAAGGATTACAACCTCTTATCGACACCTCTCCAGAACCATTTCGTTTCTAAAGCTTGTCATTGTGTTTTTAATCGTCCCTAGCCAAGCATCACCTCTCTGCGCCTGCGTGTAATCCTCTTTGGGAAGGGAGCTACATAGCTGATGATTACTGCGCATGCGTCTATAACTTCATCACTGCTTGCTTGCAAAGTTCAAGAGTGAGTGACCAAAAAAAAATATATATTTTTTTTCTCGTCATTTTTTATTTTCTCCACAAGCCTGCCTAAGCAATCTTGATATTACAATATTCAATCTGTGCTGTAGCTTTTTACTGTGACACTGTGCGTTTGACTGCACATGGTTGATTTGTGTGGTTTTTATGTATTTGGGGGTGTAGTGATCAAATTATTATGATGACTGCCTGTTGAAAATATGTCATGTATTTGAACTACAATACAGCTAATCCTTCATGCAGCTTTAGCCCCCTCCCCCCCACCCCCACAGATACACACAGGGCTCGCTCAAGGATTATAACCTCTTATCGACACCTCTCCAGAACCATTCCATTTCTAAAGCTTGTCATTGTGCTTTTCAACCTCTCTCACATCATTCGTTAATTTTCCTATTGTTGGCTTGCCCTTATGTTAATCTGATTATGTAACCAATTATTAAAAAGGTAACCAATTATTAAAACTTTTGTCTTCTTGAAGAATCCCCCCCACACACATTCACAGTGAATTTAAAGTTCAAAGATATAAAAGCTTAATGTAATTAAATATGTATTTTATTTTATCGTGAAAGAAAAATACAAATAATCATTGAGAGAGGAGGGGGGGTGAAAATTGAGGGCCGGTGGATAATCATGAATAATGAACATTGATAATAAAAAAAACAGTAATACAAATTTTCAGTCTTTATCTTCTTCCTCATTCTGTGTAGTTCATTGAGAGAGGGGAGGGTTTGTGTAAATTATGACTGCAGTTAGATACACTTAACTGTAGACACAGTTCACAAACTTTACACATGATACCCCCCCCACTCCCCCAGCCCATCCTTTTTTTCTGAAAAGACAAGAAATTAAAAAATTAGTGCAGTTTTGTGCATACTGTATTATGGCATTGTGTACTGTATAGCTACTCCATATTGGACTACAGTATGCAGTTAGTACTGTCAAACTAGTCTATACTTCAACTACTGTATACTGTAATTACTGTTAAATACTTTGCAACCTGATGGCTAGTGCTGCTCTCTCAGGAAAGAAAAAAAATTGTGCAGTTACTGTAGGTGCATATTATGGCATTGTGTACTGAATAGCTACTCCATATTGGACTACAGTATGCGGTTAGTACGGTCAAACTAGTCTATACTGGAACTACTGTATACTGTAACTACTGTTAAATACTTTGCAACCAGGTGGCTAGTGCTACTCTCTCAGGAAAGAAAACATCTGTGCCATACTTACCTGTATCATACTGTACTTACAGTACCATACGACAGTACAGTACTTTACCATACTACCTTCCTGATGCTTGCCCATTACGCGCGATCACAATGGGCAACACAGTCACAATATCGTCAATATATTTATTGCATCATTCCACGGTGAGTACATCGTTCCAAAAACTCAGGATGCCTTGCGCCAACTCATCCTTTCTGGAGGGTTTCACGACTTTTCGGATATGGTCCTTCAGCTCATGCCAGAACATTTCGATAGGATTGAAGTCTGGCGATCTGTCATTGGAGGGGGAAAATAAGGACAATTAGTTAAAGAGATACAGTACACAGTAAAAACAGTGGGAAAAAATGAGACACGGTTACCGCACCTACTCCGCTAGCGTCTTCACCCAGTTGATACCGCGCTCAAGAATATGCACTGTTGACGCGGTGTGCTTCGGATCGTTGTCCTGGTAGAAACATTGACCATCTGGGAACTCACGTGTGATATTCCACAATCTCAGGCACAATTTGCTCTTGGAGAAAAGCTTTATTCATGATTCCTATAACAAGAAAAGAAAAGTGCTCAAAAAACTGCACACTAGTAAAGTATAAGGCATAAGTATTTTGCATAAGGCAAAAGCGTGTGACTTATTTTACCTTCAAAGATGACAATGCATCCTGGTCCACGCCTAGAGATGGCACCCCACACATACTGCACCGACACACTTTATTCGAGCAAATGCCTGGTTTGTACCTGGCAGAAACCTGGAATCCGCCACTGCTCACCTCTTGCATGCTTCGTTGCGCTTGCCTTCCCAGCCACGGTTCATGCCTGGCTGACGGGGGCCTGATCTTGTTAAATGATAATGAGAATGATTTACTAGGCTGCGATGTTTCGATTGTCCACCAGATGGCATAAACTCATGACTTAAGTAATGTGTGGCCTTTGCAAGTTGTTTCGTTTCCAAAAAAAGTTACTTTATCCCAGTACAGTATGCTATTGTGTAACTTGTCCTTGAGACTGAAGGAATAGTTGCAAAAAATGTATCAATTTAGGCTTTACATACAGTAATGTATTAAATAAAGACAAAGATCATTTTCACTTACACTATTCTACAGAGACATGAGTGAACAAGTGGAGCCCGTGTTCCAAAAACCTGACAGAAGTTATGCTTATTTGATATGGGCCGCTATAAATGCAACAGAGGATAAGATGGCAACAGTTGTTCAAATTTATCAGTATTTTATCGAAAATTATGACTTTTACAGATTTTCGCCAACTCCTCATTTGTGGAAGCATGCAATAAGGAAAAGGTTATGTAGTGACCCCTGTTTTCACCGTATTGAGCCCCAATTTGTTGGAGGGTATTGGTGTGTGTCACAGGGTTTTTCCCGTATCTATGATAATGGAGGCGGCAAAAGGCGAAGGGTCGTGTTAAAACGAAATAAGAAGCGACAGTCCCTGCCAAGCAATGCGCCAGAACCAGAACCAGAACCAGCAGCAGCACCAGCTTATCATCATGGTCCTGCCGTCGGTGACAAATCTGAGATGGATTTCGCAGCCAGTTTTGATGAAGCTTGCATGTACCTAAGCGATTTCCCGCTGACTACAGGTGGGCTAGTCCCTCTGCAAAATGATGAAAGCTGGACTGGAAGTGGGCCGGCGCCAGCGCAAGCTGAATGGGAAATTTAGTAATACTGTACTGTACAGTATGGTGAGTACTGTATTTTTGCCGTATTATTTTGGTGGGGCTGGCTGGGAACTTCTTTAGGGGGCTGACCATTACTGTACATTAAAACTTTTCATTTTGTTTTTCCTCAGAAAAGAAAACGGCTAATGGGGGGATTTCGATGGATTATATTGTACTGTATGCTGATGTTTTCCGGCCATACAGTATACTGTGTAATAAACCCGAATAAATAAAACTACTGTATGCATTTATTCTACAGTACATGTTCAGTAAATTACTGCACATACTGGGGGCGAGATGTGTTTGCAGCAGAGAGAGATTTAATAATATTGTACAGTGAGCAGGGGGTTCCCTGAGCCAGAAATTAATGCTCAGGGAACCCCCCTGCTCCTGATCAATATTATTAAAAATACGGAAAATGCTGCGTCATTACCATAGCGGATAGCCGCTAAGGCAATGAAGGGGTTAACCCACCGTGCCCGCTTTATTGTGTGTAGTGGGGATGGGTGAGGGGGGTATTTGGCCCTTGGTGTGAGTTTAGGACTTGCGGGAGGGGGGGGGGGTTGCGGGTGCACTTAACCCCTTCACGATCGTAGCAGTTAATACCGCTACGGTCATGAAGGGGTTAAGCCCTCCCGCTACCCCACCCCCCCCCCCCCCCCCCGCAAGCCCTCCCCAACCATCGTTGGGGCGAATACCCCATTCACCCACCCTCCCGCTACCCACAATAAAAAAATACACACACACAGCAGCCGCCAAAAAATAAATAAATAAATGACAATAAATACATTGGAAATACATTTTTATTGATAGTGTAGATGTGCAGGGGGTCTCCGGAGCTGAACCGCGGTGGTTTTAGGTCTGGGGACCCCGTGCCCCCCGAGATACAGGCCCCTTTAGGGGGTGCCGGTAGCCCTCTGCTTGGTTTAAAGGTCCCGATCACGTGATCGCGGCCTGTAAACCAAGCAGAGCAGAGGGATACCGGCACCCCCTAAAGGGGCCTGTATCTCGGGGGGCACGGGGTCCCCAGACCTAAAACCACCGCGGTTCAGCTCCGGAGACCCCCTGCACATGTACACTATCAATAAAAATGTATTTCAAATGTATTTATTGTCATTTATTTATTTATTTATTTATATTTATTTATTAATTGTGCTGCTGCTGCTGCAAGTCGTAAACTCACACCAAGGGCCAAACACCCCCCTCAACCCCAATAAAAAAAATTCACGCACAGCAGCCCCACAATTAATAAATAAATCTAAATAAATAAATAAAATCTATGTAAAACCCCCTCCCCCTATTCTCGCTTTTAAAACGCCCTGCCTTCTCTCTAATCTATGTAAAAAAAAACCTCCCCCTATCCCCCTATCCCCCTATTGTGTGTGTGCGTTAAGCTTCCCTGCAAGCTATGTAAAAAAAACCTCCCCCTATTGTGTGTGTGTTTCAATCTGGCTGGCCTGTGTTTCTGAGTGCTGAGTGCTCTGCGTTTAACCAAGCAGAGCAGAGGGATACCGGCACCCCCTAAAGGGGCCTGTATCTCGGGGGGCACGGGGTCCCCAGACCTAAAACCACCGCGGTTCAGCTCCGGAGACCCCCTGCACATGTACACTATCAATAAAAATGTATTTCAAATGTATTTATTGTCATTTATTTATTTATTTATTTATATTTATTTATTAATTGTGCTGCTGCTGCTGCAAGTCGTAAACTCACACCAAGGGCCAAACACCCCCCTCACCCCCAATAAAAAAAATTCACGCACAGCAGCCCCACAATTAATAAATAAATCTAAATAAATAAATAAATAAATAAAGACATGAAGAGAAATAAATACTGTATATACTGTACAGTATATACACTGTATATATATATATATATATATATATATATATATATATATATATATATATATATACAGTATACATATATACACTGTGTATATATACTGTATATATATATATATATATATATATATATATATATATATATATATATATATATATATATACATACTGTATGTGAGTGAAAAGAGAAAAAAGTAACCCGTATGGGAGCACTCAGGTATGCAATTGATATATTTGTTTATTTATTTGACACAGTGCAAAAAGGGATGAATAAACAGTACATGATTTAAAAACACTTAAAAAAGAGGCATGGACCCTTAAACACTAATGAACAGCACTAGGGAACGACACACACTGTCAACCCTAAACATGAAAAGGATAGTGACTCAAAAAACACTAGGGAGAATCAAAGTGAATCACAATACAGTAGGTTACTGGGTTTAAAGGCACCTACAGTATACAACGCTAAGGATAATGCACACTACAATACCAAAAAGTATTTTAACCAAGCAAGTAAACCAAAATCAATATATACTGTAAGTAACAACCAGAAAAGACAATTTAAAACCAAACTAACCCTTACAATACCAAGGATTACATCTATCTAATTGTAAAAAACCTTATACAGTACATTATACACAGCATTGTTTAAAAACCCCTTCCCCCCTAATGTTTGTGTTAAGCAGATTACACTGAAGGGAGAGAGATATAAAGGCCTAAAGCCCCTTCCCCCCCTAATGTTTCTGTTAAGTAGATTACACTGAAGGGAGAGAGATATAAAGGCCTAAAGCCCCTTCCCCCCTAATGTTTCTGTTAAACAGATTACAGTACATTGAAGGGAGAGAGATTTTACAGAAACACACATTAGGGGGGAGGGGGCTTTAAACAGATTACAGTACATTGAAGGGAGAGAGATGTTTCTGTTACCAGTAAATCTCCCTCCCTGCATTGCTAACCACCCTCACCCCCTACCCACATACCGTTAACCCCCCCCCCCATCCTGGCCATGGCCCCTCCGCTTCTGCAAAACAGACACAAAAATTAAAACATACAAAGTAATGTCCCCTAACCCCTTAATCACCATAGCGGTTATTAACCGCTACAGTCATGAAGGGGTTAACCCACCCTCACCCACCCACCACTCGGGATGCCTACATACCCTCCCACACTAACCCCCCCCCCACCCGTGAGGCCTAACCACCCAATCAGTTCCCACAAGGGAGGCCTACCCACATACCGTTGGGGAAACACCCCACCCCCACCCCAGTACCCACAATAAAAACAGTACAATCACCCACAATAAACAGCATTCTATTTATTAAATACATTACCCACCCCCTGTGCCCCCCCCCCCCATAAATACAAGATTTATTCTTTTACATTCAGGGTCCATAACGCAGCCCCACGCTAGTCCCCGGTGGGCTGGCAGGGCACCTGGACAGACCTACAGTTTACCAGCAGCATTCCACAGGTTCTGGAGGCCTGCTGGTGGATCCTGCCAGCACCATGGCGCCCAGGTGGTCTCCTTGGGTCACCGTGAGCCTCAATTGGGTCCACACGGTAGGCCCAAGGATGTCTGGGAGCCCCGGGTCAAACCCACAGGTGTCTGCGGGGCCTCGGGTGGTTCCCATGGGGGTCTGGGGAACTCACGGGTGCTCACTACGGGTCCGCGGTGCCCCCACAGAAGTGGGACCACACATCATCATCCCCGCACCTACGGCTCGGAGGTGCCCCCACAGAAGTGGGACCACACATCGTCATGCCCGCAGACTACGGGTCCGCGGTGCCCCCACAGAAGTGGGACCACACATCATCATCCCCGCATGTGTCACCCGTGGAACCACCAGCCTGCTACCCTTTAGGATACCCGAGGATTCCCCGCGGGTGGTCTCCAGAGGTCCCACGCAAAACCACGGAAGTAACCCTGAATGTAAAAAAAATAAACCTGGCCAATACATTCAATACATACACCCTCCCCCCCAACACCTACAGTACAATAATGTGCAAAATAACTATTATCCAGATATGGATAATAGATTAATTGCCCATTATTAAAAACATTAACTAGCATATACAAATAAATAAAGTACTACTGACCTCATCAATACGAAGTGTCCGATGCCAGCGCCTTCCTTCTCTTGCCCACACAAAACATAGCCAAAACCAAGCCAATACATTGCAATTACATTCAGATATCAATTAACCCCTTAAACACCTTATCGGATAATAACCGCAAAGGTAATTAAGGGGTTAAGCCACACAGGCACGATACCCACCCTTCACCCATGAATTTGTACTGTGGCTTCATCATGCAACTATATATATATATACTGTATATATATACATACAGAGAGACAGAGAGAAAGAGAGAGAGAGAGATATATACAGTATATATATATACACACGTTATATACACACCCATGATAAACCAAATATACAGTACAAATAAATGTAGAAGGGTTATCAAAACCATACTGTTCTACAACCAAACACTTCTCCATACAGATACTACATTAAAATCAATTTCCTTTAAAAATCCTAACTGATCTCACAATCTACTGTACTGTATATGATCACAAACCAATGAAAAAAAAGTCACATTCCAAAATGCATAAAATCTATGCACCATACTGTATACATTCTGCAAATTAATCAAACGTAAACAAAAATCAGTTAGCAATCATTATTTACACCCCTAAACATTTCACACTCAATCAAGAACAATGAGACCATTAACAGATTCACGCCTAGAGCAGAACAATTAAGCCTTTGAAAAAATATAAGTACCGACAAAAATACAACCTTTACAGTACAGTACAACCAAGGCTATCTATCCCTGACCTTCCTCAAACACACAATACAATACCAAGGAATAATACATCTATCTAATTTTAAAATACTTTAAACTCACAAAATAATTAAAAACACATCTAATCCAGCTTTTAAAACATCATCATTTCTTACCCTGAATGTATACTGTACAGTATATCTCTCTAGACATATATATTGTACATACATACATACAGTGGCAAGAAATGATATACCACAAAAAAATAAAAATACACAGGTTAAAAAACCTTTTGAAAAAATTAACAAGTTAAATAAAATACATTTCTTTACTGTAGTTCACTTACCATTACTTGCCCCCACCGACTCCCGTTGCCCAGCTTACTCACGAACCAATCCACGATCAGGAACCCATAAAATAATAAACCATTGAAAATAATAAACATTAAACTAAAAATCCAAACCAATCCACGGGTCTTCTACTTGTAATACACCTTCATCTGTATTCTTCTTTCTTCTATCTCCTTCCGGGCGGGGCAGGGCGTGGTCTTCTTTCCATCATCGGCCACGCCCTTGTCTTTTTCCTTCTCCGGAGGTCCTTCCTCCGCGGCGTCTGGCTGCAAAATGAGACGACATAGGCTTTTAAAGGCCTATGACGTCACATTTTGCGTCATGGTTCCCACGGTCCTGATTGGACCGTGAAAACCATGTGTGTTGGCCGATAATAAAAAAATGATGACGTCACTTAAAGGGAATGAAAGCACAGCCAATCAGAATGGCTTTGCTTCAATTGCCTTTAAGATGACGTCATGAAAAGGCACATGGCCGTGCACACATGGTACTAGAGCCAATCAGAGCGTGGGAACTTTATGCCTACTCTGATTGGCTCTGGTATACCATGTGTCAGGGGCTTGGGGGAGAAAGGATGTGACGTCAATAAGGATAAAGTTCCCACGCTCTGATTGGCTACCGTACCACGTGACAGGTTTTCATTGACGTCACATCCTTTCTCCCCCAAGCCCCTGACACATGGTATACCAGAGCCAATCAGAGCGTGGGAACTTTATCCCTACTCTGATTGGCTCTGGTATACCATGTGTCAGGGGCTTGGGGGAGAAAGGATGTGACGTCAATAAGGATAAAGTTCCCACGCTCTGATTGGCTACCGTACCACGTGACAGGTTTTCATTGACGTCACATCCTTTCTCCCCCAAGCCCCTGACACATGGTATACCAGAGCCAATCAGAGCGTGGGAACTTTATCCCTACTCTGATTGGCTCTGGTATACCATGTGTCAGGGGCTTGGGGGAGAAAGGATGTGACGTCAATAAGGATAAAGTTCCCACGCTCTGATTGGCTACCGTACCACGTGACAGGTTTTCATTGACGTCACATCCTTTCTCCCCCAAGCCCCTGACACATGGTATACCAGAGCCAATCAGAGTAGGCATAAAGTTCCCACGCTCTGATTGGCTCTAGTACCATGTGTGCACGGCCATGTGCCTTTTCATGACGTCATCTTAAAGGCAATTGAAGCAAAGCCATTCTGATTGGCTGTGCTTTCATTCCCTTTAAGTGACGTCATCATTTTTTTATTATCGGCCAACACACATGGTTTTCACGGTCCAATCAGGACCGTGGGAACCATGACGCAAAATGTGACGTCATAGGCCTTTAAAAGCCTATGTCGTCTCATTTTGCAGCCAGACGCCGCGGAGGAAGGACCTCCGGAGAAGGAAAAAGACAAGGGTGTGGCCGATGATGGAAAGAAGACCACGCCCTGCCCCGCCCGGAAGGAGATAGAAGAAAGAAGAATACAGATGAAGGTGTATTACAAGTAGAAGACCCGTGGATTGGTTTGGATTTTTAGTTTAATGTTTATTATTTTCAATGGTTTATTATTTTATGGGTTCCTGATCGTGGATTGGTTCGTGAGTAAGCTGGGCAACGGGAGTCGGTGGGGGCAAGTAATGGTAAGTGAACTACAGTAAAGAAATGTATTTTATTTAACTTGTTAATTTTTTCAAAAGGTTTTTTAACCTGTGTATTTTTATTTTTTTGTGGTATATCATTTCTTGCCACTGTATGTATGTATGTACAATATATATGTCTAGAGAGATATACTGTACAGTATACATTCAGGGTAAGAAATGATGATGTTTTAAAAGCTGGATTAGATGTGTTTTTAATTATTTTGTGAGTTTAAAGTATTTTAAAATTAGATAGATGTATTATTCCTTGGTATTGTATTGTGTGTTTGAGGAAGGTCAGGGATAGATAGCCTTGGTTGTACTGTACTGTAAAGGTTGTATTTTTGTCGGTACTTATATTTTTTCAAAGGCTTAATTGTTCTGCTCTAGGCGTGAATCTGTTAATGGTCTCATTGTTCTTGATTGAGTGTGAAATGTTTAGGGGTGTAAATAATGATTGCTAACTGATTTTTGTTTACGTTTGATTAATTTGCAGAATGTATACAGTATGGTGCATAGATTTTATGCATTTTGGAATGTGACTTTTTTTTCATTGGTTTGTGATCATATACAGTACAGTAGATTGTGAGATCAGTTAGGATTTTTAAAGGAAATTGATTTTAATGTAGTATCTGTATGGAGAAGTGTTTGGTTGTAGAACAGTATGGTTTTGATAACCCTTCTACATTTATTTGTACTGTATATTTGGTTTATCATGGGTGTGTATATAACGTGTGTATATATATATACTGTATATATCTCTCTCTCTCTCTTTCTCTCTGTCTCTCTGTATGTATATATATACAGTATATATATATATAGTTGCATGATGAAGCCACAGTACAAATTCATGGGTGAAGGGTGGGTATCGTGCCTGTGTGGCTTAACCCCTTAATTACCTTTGCGGTTATTATCCGATAAGGTGTTTAAGGGGTTAATTGATATCTGAATGTAATTGCAATGTATTGGCTTGGTTTTGGCTATGTTTTGTGTGGGCAAGAGAAGGAAGGCGCTGGCATCGGACACTTCGTATTGATGAGGTCAGTAGTACTTTATTTATTTGTATATGCTAGTTAATGTTTTTAATAATGGGCAATTAATCTATTATCCATATCTGGATAATAGTTATTTTGCACATTATTGTACTGTAGGTGTTGGGGGGGAGGGTGTATGTATTGAATGTATTGGCCAGGTTTATTTTTTTTACATTCAGGGTTACTTCCGTGGTTTTGCGTGGGACCTCTGGAGACCACCCGCGGGGAATCCTCGGGTATCCTAAAGGGTAGCAGGCTGGTGGTTCCACGGGTGACACATGCGGGGATGATGATGTGTGGTCCCACTTCTGTGGGGGCACCGCGGACCCGTAGTCTGCGGGCATGACGATGTGTGGTCCCACTTCTGTGGGGGCACCTCCGAGCCGTAGGTGCGGGGATGATGATGTGTGGTCCCACTTCTGTGGGGGCACCGCGGACCCGTAGTGAGCACCCGTGAGTTCCCCAGACCCCCATGGGAACCACCCGAGGCCCCGCAGACACCTGTGGGTTTGACCCGGGGCTCCCAGACATCCTTGGGCCTACCGTGTGGACCCAATTGAGGCTCACGGTGACCCAAGGAGACCACCTGGGCGCCATGGTGCTGGCAGGATCCACCAGCAGGCCTCCAGAACCTGTGGAATGCTGCTGGTAAACTGTAGGTCTGTCCAGGTGCCCTGCCAGCCCACCGGGGACTAGCGTGGGGCTGCGTTATGGACCCTGAATGTAAAAGAATAAATCTTGTATTTATGGGGGGGGGGGGGGCACAGGGGGTGGGTAATGTATTTAATAAATAGAATGCTGTTTATTGTGGGTGATTGTACTGTTTTTATTGTGGGTACTGGGGTGGGGGTGGGGTGTTTCCCCAACGGTATGTGGGTAGGCCTCCCTTGTGGGTAGTTAGTGGGTGAGGGTTGAGGGTGGTTAGGCCTCACGGGGTGGGGGGTTAGAGTGGGAGGGTATGTACAGTAGGCGTCCCAAGTGGTGGGTGAGGGCGGGTTAACCCCTTCATGACTGTAGCGGTTAATAACCGCTATGGTGATTAAGGGGTTAGGGGACATTACTTTGAAAGTGTTATTTTTTTTCTCTGTTTTACTGTACAGCAGCGGAGGTTGCCATGGGTAGTGGGTAGTGTATTGAATGTATTTATTGGTTATTATGCGTTAACCCCTTCATTACCTTAGCGGCTATACGCTATGCTAATGAAGCCTCGTTTCTGAACTTTTAATAATATTGTGCAGGAGCAGGGGGTCCCCTGAGATTAGATTTCTGTCTCAGGGAACCCCCTGCTCACTCTACAATATTATTAAAAAGACAGAAATGCTGCTTCTTTACCATAGCGCATAGCCGCTAAGCTAAAGAATGATTCTTTAATGATGTGTGTGTTTTATTCACAGTGTAGATGTTCTCCGGAGCTGAAGCGCACAGGTTTCAGGTCTGGGGACCCCGTGCCCCCCGAGATACAGGCCCCTTTAGGGGGTGCCGGTATCCCTCTGCTCTGCTTGGTTTACAGGCCGCGATCACGTGATCGGACCTTTAAACCAAGCAGAGGGCTACCGGCACCCCCTAAAGGGGCCTGTATCTCGGGGGGCACGGGGTCCCCAGACCTAAAACCTGTGCGGTTCAGCTCCAGAGACCCCCTGCACATCTACACTATCAATAAAAATGTATTTCCAATGTATTTATTGTCATTTATTTATTTATTTTTTGGCGGCTGCTGTGTGTGATTATTTTTTATTGTGTTTAGCGGGGGTGGGTGACGGGGTTTATAAATGTGAGTTTATAAATAAAATAAAGAATATTATTTATAGGGGCCTTAGAACAGAAGTTCCCACGCCAATTGCGCGCTCATTGCTCTTTTGTTACAATGTTGCTGGTCTTGCGGGTTTGCAGTCTGGCAGCAAAAAGCAGTTTGTACTGTAGTACTGTGTGTGAGATAAAGTAACCAGTTCTTTTATTGCTGAAGTCGCCACTAAAAACTTTTATTTACAAATACAGTACAAAAACCGTGCAACACACAACAACATTCAGTATCCTTTGTTTAAGTACAGCAGGTACTATAGGGTAAAACATGTACTGTACAGTACAGCACAACATTACAGTATGGTCTCACTGAAAGTCCTCCCCATTTTCCAGCCATGGCCGATGCCTTGCATGGCGCAAAACGCCATTAATGCAGTCTCTAACGCCTCTCATTACAGGATCTGTAACAGGGTAATAGCGCTGCATTTCTTCCACAATCTTTTTCCTTAAATTGGCAGGAAGGGCATTTTTTTGGCGATTCCCATCATAGTTCACTTTGAACACCCACTCGCAGTACAATGTGTAGGGAACATGGTGTTTAAATATGATCAAGGCATACTTGTGTGGTATACCAGCACTCCTCACCCTATACTTCTCCCTCAGCACCGGTGTCAGATCGCACAGGGAGATGTCGGGCACTGTTTGTATGCGAGCGGGTGTAGGAAGTCTTTTGGGAGCGGGTGTACTTGAGGCGATGGGCAATGGTAGGGTGTCTGGGAGGAAGCTTTCCTCCGGTAGTGGTCGCCGGGTTGTCTCCTGGCGTGGTCTAGATGGGGTTGTCATGTCCTCCTCAATAGCATAGTACACTGTATCTTCTGGTGGAGGGTGTGTGCTTGGTGATGGAAGGGGGTCGAAGGTACCATGCATCACATCCATGTCACCCCCCTGCTCCAGCATCGGGGAAACAGGGGCATTAACACCGAGCAAATAATGTATGCCCGCTATGTCTGCCTCTATCTTGTCCATCCGTTGATCCATCCGTTGCTCCATATGTAGCATCCGTTGATCCAGCCGTTGCTCCATATGTAGCACCGACTCCAGAAGCAGATCTAGCTTTGCCAGCACACTAGAATTCCCGGGGAGATCCACACTTAGCCCATTCAGGATCCGGTCCAACGAGCTGCTTGTGCATGGCATCTGGAGATCTGGGGGGATGGGTGCAACGGAGGATGAGATGGGGGTTCCCTGGAGAGAAGCGGCATCGATGGAGAGTGGAAGAGGTGACCTGGGGATGCCCGGTACAGGAGAAGCTGCAGCGTGGTGGAAGAGGGATGGAGAAGGTGACCGCTGGATTTCCGGGAGAGAAGCAGAGTCGTCCAAGAGCAAAGGAGACAGTGACCCGTTGATTTCAGAGGCAGCAGCATCTTCAGATGGAACCGGAGAAGATGGGGGTGGAGAAGCCGGGCTGAAGATTTCCGGGACAGCTACAGCAGAGTCGTCGAAGCATATGGGAGCAAGTGGTCTGCGGATTCGGTGAGTTGGCTGCCATGCGTCTTGCGAACCGAGCACAGTACCGTATTTCTTCTTCACATAATAAGGCTGACGTGTTTTAAAAGCCTTAGCCTTTGGGGTCAGCAGAAGGTTTTCTTTGTTGGCCTTAGCCTGTCGCTTTGCCTTTGGCTTGGGAACGGTAACTGCCTTTCTTTTTTTCAGTGTGGCAGGCACAGCAGAGGTGAGATGATTCTTTCTTCCATAGAACCGGGGCTGCTCCATGTAAGCGGGAGGCACAATGCAGTATCTGGACAATGCCTCAGATAAAGATCAGCAAGTGGTGGGCTATGCAACGTGTACAACCTTTTATGCATGGTGGCCAGGTACAGGTGTTGAAAGTGGGTGGTCTGTTATGTGAGTCATTAACATATAAATACACCATCCATTTTGTGGATTCACTGCACATTGAATACACATCGACTAAACATCGAATACACATTCTTGTGTTTGTATTTCTTTCTACAGTACTCGCAGCAATGCCTGTTAAGAAGATTTCAAAGGATCTCAGCATGAGAATGAAGGAGATGTACACGAGCGGACAACGAATTGCAGATATCCAGCGCTGGTTAACTGCTTCTGGCCTCGTTGTGCCATCAAGCACTGTGTGCTATCATGCACAAGGAAAAAACAGAGACCGCAAAAAGGCACCAAGGGTAACAAATGCGTAAGTATACTGTATTTATAAAACTTAACCAAAAAAAATATAGAAAACTGTAGTGTACATCTACAGTATACCGTATTTATATAGTATATTTATTATATTACAACAGTATATACTGTAGTGTACTGTATGTGTGGTCAATTTATATTTTTTGTGCAGCAGTATACACTTTTGGTATATTGCAATTCATCTGACAACGGAATATACAGTATATGATGTGTATTTATTATGATATAACAACAGTATACCGTATTTATATAGTATATTTATTATATTACAACAGTATATACTGTAGTGTACTGTATGTGTGGTCAATTTATATTTTTTGTGCAGCAGTATACACTTTTGGTATATTGCAATTCATCTGACAACGGAATATACAGTATATGATGTGTATTTATTATGATATAACAACAGTATACCGTATTTATATAGTATATTTATTATATTACAACAGTATATACTGTAGTGTACTGTATGTGTGGTCAATTTATATTTTTTGTGCAGCAGTATACACTTTTGGTATATTGCAATTCATCTGACAACGGAATATACAGTATATGATGTGTATTTATTATGATATAACAACAGTATACCGTATTTATATAGTATATTTATTATATTACAACAGTATATACTGTAGTGTACTGTATGTGTGGTCAATTTATATTTTTTGTGCAGCAGTATACACTTTTGGTATATTGCAATTCATCTGACAACGGAATATTTATATAGTATATTTATATTACAACAGTACTGTATACTGTATATTTTGTCTATTTATATTTATAGTACAGCAGTATACATTTTTTGTATATTTATATTTACTGTATATTACAACATTACATGTACAGTATACAGTATACATTTTATATTGCTGCATATTAATAACACAATATAATTTCTTTGCATTGTAGGGAGACTACTCTTCTGGTGGACAGAATAAGTGAGGAGAATGATGAGAGGAGCGCATTAAGGGTTAAAAACACTCTTCAGGAAAACCACAATCTGACTGTATCCGAGAGCAGCATAAAGAAGATGAGACGCAGAATTGGATGGAAATATGGACGTGTGAGGTTAGTAGTGGACAGTACAGGAGGTACTGTACTGTAAAGTAAAAATGTTGTTTTGCAAACTGTACTGCGCTGTGACGCTAACATTTTTTATTCATTGTCATTACAGAGCGTACCCCATGATACGGGACGCAAACAAAATCAAAAGAGTGCTCCAGGCCCAGGCATGGATCGACAGCGGTGAGACTTTCCAGGATTGCATCTTCACTGATGAGTCTACTGTGTCGCTGGAGAGATTTGCAAGATTTGCGTTCCACAAAAAAGGCCGCATAACTTTGAAGCCACGGCCAAAACACCCTGTGAAGCTGCATGTGTGGGGTGCCATCTCTAGGCGTGGACCGGGATGCATTGTCGTCTTTGAAGGTACAATTTCTCAAATATAATGCCGCCTAATGCACTGTACTTGACTAGTGTTGCCTTACCGTATGCACTGTACTGTACTATTGAGCACTTTTCTTTTCTTGCTATAGGAATCATGAATAAAGATTTCTTCCAAGACAACATTGTGCCCGTGATAGTGCGATACATCACACAAGACTTTCCCAATGGTCATCGCTTTTACCAGGACAATGATCCCAAGCACACCGCGTCGACGGCGCATATCCTTGAGCGCGGCATCAACTGGGTGAAGACGCCAGCGGAGTAAGTGTAGTAGACCGTGTCCCATTTATATGTTCCCCACTGTTTTTACTGTGTACTGTATCTCTTAAACTAATTGTCCTTTCTTTCCAATCACAGATCACCAGACTTCAATCCGATCGAAATGGTCTGGCATCAGCTGAAGGACCACATCCGTAAAGTGGCGAAACCCTCCAAGAAGGACGAGTTGTATACAGCCATAATGAGTTTTTGGAACGATGTACTCACCGAGGAACGATGCAATAAATATATAGACCATATTGCCACTGTGTTGCCCATTGTCATCGCGCGCAATGGACAAGCATCAGGAAAGTAGTACAGTGCTGTAGTATTGTACAGTAGGTACACTATGATACAGGTAAGTATGGCACAGATTTTAGCTTTCCCAATAGTCAGAGTTTACAGTAGTTCCAGTATACAGTACAGTAGACTAGTTTGACATACTACAGTAACTGCCTACTAACTGCTCCATTTTTTCTTTCCAGAGAAAGCTGCACCAGCCACCTACTGTACAGTAGGTCTACCATAATACAGTACGCACATACAGTACAGTACAGTAACTGAACAAAGTTTTTGTTTTCTTGTCGTTCCAGGAAAAAGGGTGCACCAGAGGGGAGGGGGGGCCTTGTGTTCGTCAAATCTGCTTGTGCAGTCAAATGTACAGTATATAAACAGCAGTAATGATGTACACAAAACCTCTCCTCTCTCAATGAACTACTGTACCGCAGACACAATGAGGATACTGTTACAGTATGAAGGGAAAAAGAACAGGATGGGTTATTTAACATTACAGTATACTGTGCAATATTTATACTGTATATTTATATATACTGTATTTTTATTCTAAAGGTATTCGAGAATGTACTCTACTAGATGAGGACCTGGTGACTTTCAACACTCTCAGACACACAGAAAGGATTATTTCACATCACTGTATATTTATCCTGTATATTTTCAGTAATTTAGAAGCAGTGGCTGTTCTGAACAGCCCAGGGCCAGTTTAACAAAACAATGGCTTGGATTGGATTAGCCAGACGATTGATGCTTGGCCAGGGAGGGATTAAAAACTCTAAGGGAGGGGGTGGGTGGTGTAGCTGTACTGTAGGATTGTACTGTGTCAGTATTTCCAACGCCAGGTCACCCTAATAATTGCATTAATAAACCCCCAAAGACAAGGCCCAAATATACTAGTACAGTATACAGTACTGTAAAGTATGTATTATTGTGTGTTGATGTTTTGAATTGCTGTTAACTTGAAATGTTTCACCATTGTATTGTACTGTATTTGTAAATAAAAGTATTTTGTGGCGACTTCAGCAATAAAAGAACTGGTTAATTTATCTCACATAAAGTACGTGAATACGACCGCAATCACCATTGTACAGTAAATGGGTGCATAGGATGGAACGACAGGTGCTAAAGGGGTATAAATATGATACTGTATTTATCAGTATTGATCAAAGAGAATTGATCAGAAGGATTCCCCTTATAAAGTATACAGCACTCTATTGTCATTCATACAGTACAGTATACTGTAGTAAAAGGTAGACAACACATGGTCTTGCAGTACAGTATACTGTATTACTAAAAATCTGTCAGGTTGACCAGAATCACTGCGGATATCGGAAAATAATACAATTTTATTAATTCTACGTACTGTATATAAGGGGAATCCTTCTGATCAACTCTCTTTGAACAACACTGATAAATACAGTAATTTATCTCACACTCAGTACTACAAACTGCTTTTTGCTTGCAATAAACTAACAAACAGGGAAGCGCTACTGTATACTGTATGAGTTAGGATCAGGCCCAGCAGCCACTTTATGTTGAAAACCACATATGAAATGAGCATAAATTTGCATGAATAATTACACAAAAATATATAAAATAAATAGCACAAGTCTCTGACAGAGAGAAATTGTCCAGGTGGTGTGGATACAGGTTAATGCCCCTGTCTGATAGGACAGACTCGGGCAAGAATGGCCTGTGAGAGGTGAAAATCCAGAATGGTAGCTGGGATGGAAAGCGCTACCAACTGTGCAGGTATTGAAGTGTGTAGAAATGGGAAGGTGCCGTAGGCATCAAATGTGGAAAGCGCTCACCCAGACTTCATACACTGCGCTTTTTGCTTGCATACTGCAAAGCCGCAAGACCAGCAACATTGTAAAAAAAGAGCAAAAAAAAGAGCAATGAGCGCGAAATTGGCGTGGGAACTTCTGTTCTAGGGCCCCTAGAAATAATATTCTTTATTTTAGTTATAAACTCACATTTATATATAAAGTATATATTTATTTCTCTTCATGTACTGTATTTATTTAGATTTATTTATTAATTGTGGAGCTGCTGTGCGTGAGGGGCCATGGCCAGGATGGGGGGGGGGGGGGGGGGGTAACGGTACAGTATGTGGGTAGGGGGTGAGGGTGGTTAGACCTCACAGTACATTATGCACATTGGGCCCCCCTCCTCCCCACATTTACATACTGTACTGTACACTACACGACATCAATGCAGGGAGGGTTTACCAATGCAGGGAGGGTTTACCAATGCAGGTAAGGCTTTAGGCCTTTATATCTCTCTCCCTTCAGTGTAATCTACTTAACAGAAACATTAGGGGGGGAAGGGGCTTTAGGCCTTTATATCTCTCTCCCTTCAGTGTAATCTGCTTAACACAAACATTAGGGGGGAAGGGGCTTTAGGCCTTTATATCTCTCTCCCTTCAGTGTAATCTACTTAACAGAAACATTAGGGGGGGAAGGGGCTTTAGGCCTTTATATCTCTCTCCCTTCAGTGTAATCTGCTTAACACAAACATTAGGGGGGAAGGGGTTTTTAAACAATGCTGTGTATAATGTACTGTATAAGGTTTTTTACAATTAGATAGATGTAATCCTTGGTATTGTAAGGGTTAGTTTGGTTTTAAATTGTCTTTTCTGGTTGTTACTTACAGTATATATTGATTTTGGTTTACTTGCTTGGTTAAAATACTTTTTGGTATTGTAGTGTGCATTATCCTTAGCGTTGTATACTGTAGGTGCCTTTAAACCCAGTAACCTACTGTATTGTGATTCACTTTGATTCTCCCTAGTGTTTTTTGAGTCACTATCCTTTTCATGTTTAGGGTTGACAGTGTGTGTCGTTCCCTAGTGCTGTTCATTAGTGTTTAAGGGTCCATGCCTCTTTTTTAAGTGTTTTTAAATCATGTACTGTTTATTCATCCCTTTTTGCACTGTGTCAAATAAATAAACAAATATATCAATTGCATACCTGAGTGCTCCCATACGGGTTACTTTTTTCTCTTTTCACTCACATACAGTATGTATATATATATATATATATATATATATATATATATATATATATATATACAGTATATATACACAGTGTATATATGTATACTGTATATATATATATATATATATATATATATATATATATATATATATACAGTGTATATACTGTACAGTATATACAGTATTTATTTCTCTTCATGTCTTTATTTATTTATTTATTTATTTAGATTTATTTATTAATTGTGGGGCTGCTGTGCGTGAATTTTTTTTATTGGGGGTGAGGGGGGTGTTTGGCCCTTGGTGTGAGTTTACGACTTGCAGCAGCAGCAGCACAATTAATAAATAAATATAAATAAATAAATAAATAAATGACAATAAATACATTTGAAATACATTTTTATTGATAGTGTACATGTGCAGGGGGTCTCCGGAGCTGAACCGCGGTGGTTTTAGGTCTGGGGACCCCGTGCCCCCCGAGATACAGGCCCCTTTAGGGGGTGCCGGTATCCCTCTGCTCTGCTTGGTTAAACGCAGAGCACTCAGCACTCAGAAACACAGGCCAGCCAGATTGAAACACACACACAATAGGGGGAGGTTTTTTTTACATAGCTTGCAGGGAAGCTTAACGCACACACACAATAGGGGGATAGGGGGATAGGGGGAGGTTTTTTTTACATAGATTAGAGAGAAGGCAGGGCGTTTTAAAAGCGAGAATAGGGGGAGGGGGTTTTACATAGATTTTATTTATTTATTTATTTAGATTTATTTATTAATTGTGGGGCTGCTGTGCGTGAATTTTTTTTATTGGGGGTGAGGGGGGTGTTTGGCCCTTGGTGTGAGTTTACGACTTGCAGCAGCAGCAGCACAATTAATAAATAAATATAAATAAATAAATAAATAAATGACAATAAATACATTTGAAATACATTTTTATTGATAGTGTACATGTGCAGGGGGTCTCCGGAGCTGAACCGCGGTGGTTTTAGGTCTGGGGACCCCGTGCCCCCCGAGATACAGGCCCCTTTAGGGGGTGCCGGTATCCCTCTGCTCTGCTTGGTTAAACGCAGAGCACTCAGCACTCAGAAACACAGGCCAGCCAGATTGAAACACACACACAATAGGGGGAGGTTTTTTTTACATAGCTTGCAGGGAAGCTTAACGCACACACACAATAGGGGGATAGGGGGATAGGGGGAGGTTTTTTTTACATAGATTAGAGAGAAGGCAGGGCGTTTTAAAAGCGAGAATAGGGGGAGGGGGTTTTACATAGATTTTATTTATTTATTTATTTAGATTTATTTATTAATTGTGGGGCTGCTGTGCGTGAATTTTTTTTATTGGGGGTGAGGGGGGTGTTTGGCCCTTGGTGTGAGTTTACGACTTGCAGCAGCAGCAGCACAATTAATAAATAAATATAAATAAATAAATAAATAAATGACAATAAATACATTTGAAATACATTTTTATTGATAGTGTACATGTGCAGGGGGTCTCCGGAGCTGAACCGCGGTGGTTTTAGGTCTGGGGACCCCGTGCCCCCCGAGATACAGGCCCCTTTAGGGGGTGCCGGTATCCCTCTGCTCTGCTTGGTTAAACGCAGAGCACTCAGCACTCAGAAACACAGGCCAGCCAGATTGAAACACACACACAATAGGGGGAGGTTTTTTTTACATAGCTTGCAGGGAAGCTTAACGCACACACACAATAGGGGGATAGGGGGATAGGGGGAGGTTTTTTTTACATAGATTAGAGAGAAGGCAGGGCGTTTTAAAAGCGAGAATAGGGGGAGGGGGTTTTACATAGATTTTATTTATTTATTTATTTAGATTTATTTATTAATTGTGGGGCTGCTGTGCGTGAATTTTTTTTATTGGGGGTGAGGGGGGTGTTTGGCCCTTGGTGTGAGTTTACGACTTGCAGCAGCAGCAGCACAATTAATAAATAAATATAAATAAATAAATAAATAAATGACAATAAATACATTTGAAATACATTTTTATTGATAGTGTACATGTGCAGGGGGTCTCCGGAGCTGAACCGCGGTGGTTTTAGGTCTGGGGACCCCGTGCCCCCCGAGATACAGGCCCCTTTAGGGGGTGCCGGTATCCCTCTGCTCTGCTTGGTTAAACGCAGAGCACTCAGCACTCAGAAACACAGGCCAGCCAGATTGAAACACACACACAATAGGGGGAGGTTTTTTTTACATAGCTTGCAGGGAAGCTTAACGCACACACACAATAGGGGGATAGGGGGATAGGGGGAGGTTTTTTTTACATAGATTAGAGAGAAGGCAGGGCGTTTTAAAAGCGAGAATAGGGGGAGGGGGTTTTACATAGATTTTATTTATTTATTTATTTAGATTTATTTATTAATTGTGGGGCTGCTGTGCGTGAATTTTTTTTATTGGGGGTGAGGGGGGTGTTTGGCCCTTGGTGTGAGTTTACGACTTGCAGCAGCAGCAGCACAATTAATAAATAAATATAAATAAATAAATAAATAAATGACAATAAATACATTTGAAATACATTTTTATTGATAGTGTACATGTGCAGGGGGTCTCCGGAGCTGAACCGCGGTGGTTTTAGGTCTGGGGACCCCGTGCCCCCCGAGATACAGGCCCCTTTAGGGGGTGCCGGTATCCCTCTGCTCTGCTTGGTTTACAGGCCGCGATCACGTGATCGGGACCTTTAAACCAAGCAGAGGGCTACCGGCACCCCCTAAAGGGGCCTGTATCTCGGGGGGCACGGGGTCCCCAGACCTAAAACCACCGCGGTTCAGCTCCGGAGACCCCCTGCACATCTACACTATCAATAAAAATGTATTTCCAATGTATTTATTGTCATTTATTTATTTATTTTTTGGCGGCTGCTGTGTGTGTGTATTTTTTTATTGTGGGTAGCGGGAGGGTGGGTGAATGGGGTATTCGCCCCAACGATGGTTGGGGAGGGCTTGCGGGGGGGGGGGGGGTGGGGTAGCGGGAGGGCTTAACCCCTTCATGACCGTAGCGGTATTAACTGCTATGATCGTGAAGGGGTTAAGTGCACCCGCAACCCCCCCCCCCTCCCGCAAGTCCTAAACTCACACCAAGGGCCAAATACCCCCCTCACCCATCCCCACTACACACAATAAAGCGGGCACGGTGGGTTAACCCCTTCATTGCCTTAGCGGCTATCCGCTATGGTAATGACGCAGCATTTTCCGTATTTTTAATAATATTGATCAGGAGCAGGGGGGTTCCCTGAGCATTAATTTCTGGCTCAGGGAACCCCCTGCTCACTGTACAATATTATTAAAATACAGAAATGATGCTTCTTTACCATAGCGCATAGACGCTAAGGTAAAGAACGAGTGTTTATTTATACTGTATATTGTATGTGTTTTATTGATAGTGTACATGTGCAGGGGGTCTCCAGAGCAGAAGCGCACAGGTTTCAGGTCTGGGGACCCCGTGCCCCCCGAGATACAGGCCCCTTTAGGGGGTGCCGGTATCCCTCTGCTCTGCTTGGTTTACAGGCCGCGGTCACGTGATCGGGGCTTTTAACGCAGAGCTGGATACCGGCACCCCCTAAAGGGGCCTGTATCTCGGGGGGCACGGGGTCCCCAGACCTAAAACCACCGCGGTTCAGCTCCGGAGACCCCCTGCACATCTACACTATCAATAAAAATGTATTTCAAATAATTTTTAATGTGTGGATGTTTGCGCAGAGAGAGAGCAGCGGATCTCTCTCTGCTGCAAACACATCTCGCCCCCGCCGCCCATACAGTACTGTAGTATCATTTATGTATGTGCATATACAGTACAGTACAGTACTGTATGTTAGGGCTTACAGGGGTTGTTGTTATACAGTATATATATATATATATATATATATATATATATATACTGCATTACAATTCATTATAGGGGACGGCTTCACAGAGAATAGCTCGCAAGCGCCACCATGTGTATTTTGACGGCATTGCAGTATTGTAACCAGCCGGAATAAAAAGCTTAAATTCCTGCCGGAAAATAACGCAATGCACTCTGGCTGAAAAATATCAGAAACCTGAATACACCCGAGTATACCCGAATTCGCGGGACTAGCCGTGCTCGAATAAAGTGTGTCGCCAGTGTACATCTTCACTGGGTGTTTTGGACGTGGCTTCATAGAAATGCGACCTTTTTTGTGGAATACAAAGGTGGCAAATCTCTCCAGCGATACAGTAGACTTGTCAGTGCAGATGCAATCCTGGAAAGTTTCTCCACTGTCGATCCATGCCTGGGCCTGGACCACTCTCTTGATCTTGTTAACGTCCCTTATCATAGGGTACGCTCTTTAATGACAAGGAATAATTTTATAGATACAGTACAGTTTCTTAAACAACACTTTAACCTCCTGTACTGTCCAGTACTAACCTCACACGTCCATATTTCCATCCAATTCTGCGTCTCATCTTCTTTATGCTGGTCTCGGATACAGTGAGATTGTGATTTTGCAGCAGAGTGTATTTGACAATTAAGGCACTCTTCTCATCAGTCTCTTCACTTATTTTGTCGACCAGAAGAGTTGTCTCCCTACAGTGTACAGAAAAACAACAATCCGGTAAGATACAGTGCAGTAGGCCACAAGTACAGCACATCATTTACAGTAAACAATTATAGATGCAACAATATAAAAAATAATAGATATACTGTATTATATACTGTAGTTATATAAATATACCGAAATAACTATAAAATTAGATAGATCTATACTATATAGTTATATTAATATGCAACAATATAAACAATAATAGATATACTGTATTATATACTGTAGTTATATAAATATACCAAAATAAGTTTAAAATTAGATAGATCTGTACTATATAGTTATATTAATATGCAGCAATATAAACAATAATAGATATACTGTATTATATAGTTATATAAATATACTTAAGCGATAGTTACCGTTGGTGTCCTCGTGCGTTGTTTGGTTTTTCCGTGTGCACACGGTGGTTGATGGCACAACAAGGCCAGAAGCAGCTAACCAGCGTTGGATATCTGCAATTTGTTGTCTGATCGTGTACATCTTAATTCTCATGCTGAGATCCTTTGAAATCTTTTTAACAGGCATAGCTGTGAGTAGAAAGAAATACAAGCACAAGAATGTATATTCGATGTTTAGTCGATGTGTATTCAATGTGCAGTGAATCCACAAAATGGATGGTGTATTTATACGTTAATGACTCACATTAGAGTACGCCCACTTTCAACACCTGTACCTCGTCGCCATGCATAAAAGGTTACAAACGTTGCATAGCCCACCACTCGATGATCTTTATCTGAACTTGCCCTTGTCCAGATACTGCATTGTGCCATCTGCTTCCATGGATCAACCCAGATACTACGGACACAGGAAGCCACTCGCCTCTACCGTGCCTATCACACAGAAAAAGCAAAAGGCGGCGGCAGCCGTTTCCAAGCAAGGCCAAAGCGACAGGCTAAGGCTTATAAAGAAAACCTTCTGCTAGCCCCAAAGGCTAAGGGTTTTAATACACGTAAGCCTTATAATGTCGCAGAAGAAATTCGGTGATGT
The DNA here is from genome assembly GCF_040206685.1 of Ascaphus truei. NCBI lineage: Eukaryota > Metazoa > Chordata > Amphibia > Anura > Ascaphidae > Ascaphus > Ascaphus truei. The sequence continues at coordinate 46,298 of NW_027457014.1, read as the reverse complement.
TCACTCAAGGCAAAACAAAAGGCAGCCAACCAATCGAACCCAAAGGCCACTTCCTCGATTACGCTTCGACGTCTCTGCCTCTGCTCTCCCGGAAATCTACAGCCCATATTCTCCACTACTCGTCCACGACGCTGCCTCTGCTCTCCCGGAAACCCACAGCCCATCTTCTCCACTACTCTTATACAACGCTGCCGCTGGTCTCCCGGAAATCCACGGGTCACTTTCTCCATTACGCTTAGATGACTCTGCCGCTTCTCGTTCGGAAGTCCACAGGTCACTTTCTCCATCCCTCTTCGACGACGCTGCCGCTTTTCTCCCGGAAATCCACAGGTCACCTCCTCCATTCTTATTCGACAACGCTGCCGCTTCTCTCCAGGGAACCCCCATCTCATCCTCCGTAGCACCCATCCATCAAGATGTCCACAGCACCCCATGCACAAGACCCAGCACGTTAGACCGCATGCAGAATGGGTTAAGAGTCGATATCCCTGGGAACTCTACTTTGCTGGTAGAGATAGATCTTCTTTTAGAGACCATGCTAAATATGGATCAACGGATGGAGAAGATGGATCAATGTATGGAGAAGATGGATCAACGGATGGAGAAGATAGAGACTGACATAGCGGGGATACATCATTTGCTCGGTGTTCATGCCCTTGTATCCCCGAAGCTGGAGCAGGAGGGTGGAATGGATGTGATGAATGGGACCTTCGACCATCTTCCAACACCAAGCACACCCCCTACACCAGAAGAATTTGTGTACATGTATGCTGTTGACAAGGAGGATAACATGACAACCCCATCAAGACCACACCAGAAGACAACACGGCGACCAAGACAGGAGGAAAGCTTCCTCCCAGACAACCTACCCTCGCCCGCCGCCACAAGCACGCCCGCTCCCAGAAGCACACCCACTTCCAGAATCAAACTTACATACGCTTGCATCGATACGGTGCCCGACATCATCCTGCGCGAGCAGCCACCGGCACTCAGGGAGAAGTATAGGGTGATGAGTGCTGGTTTACCCCAGAAGTATGGCATGCTAATTTTTAAGCATCACGTGTCCTACTTGGTGTACTGCGGGTGGGCCAAAAATGTCAACTATGAAGGAAATTGCGAAAAACGGGCGCTTCCTGACTATTGTGGAGGAATTGCGGTGCTATTTTTCAATTTCAGATCCTTTAATGAAAATCGTTCGAGACTCCATTCATGGCATTTTGCATCATACAAGGCATCAGCTCTGGAAGGACAATCTGGTGGAGATTGAATTTGCATGATTGTTCAACTGTTGTTTATTTTTTGACTTGTTGCTTGTTTTAACTTGTATTAATAAAGAAATGTTTTTACTTACACAAGACCTGAACAACTCCAGTCCTCGAGGGCCACAAACATGCCCAGTTTTAAGGATAAAACCGGGCCTGTTTGTGGCCCTCGAGGACTGGAGTTGTGCAGGCCTGACTTACTGTACTGTATGCCATCCTACTGTAAATATTTTGAATTTCTGTACTTTAATAAAGGAGATGTTGCGTGTTTTAACTTGTATTAATAAAGAAATGTTTTTACTTACACAAGACCTGCACAACTCCAGTCCTCGTGGGCCACAAACAGGCCCGGTTTTCATGGTTATCCTGAAAACCGGGCCTGTTTGTGGCCCTCGAGGACTGGAGTTGCGCAGGCCTGACTGACTGTTCTGTACACCAACCTACTGTAAATGTTTTGACTTTCTGTACATAAATGTTTTCACTAGCAGTAAACCATCCACCTTTTAATATTTTGAATTGCTGTACACTTTAAATGTTTTTAAATTGTATTTGTAAATAAATGTTTTTGTACTTACTCCACCAATAACAGAAAATGTTGATTTGTTTTAAATTGTTCCATTGTCTCCTTTTATACTGTAACAAAATATAGTGTTTCTAGAACATACAGTACTGTCCAGGCATACTGTACAGTACTGTACTATATACTGTAGGCATGCTCAGTACTGTACATCATAAGAGTATTAAAACAATACATGCTGTATGGGTATAGAATACACATATGTATGGGAATAAATGTAGAATAAATGCATACTTTTTATTTTTCGGGTTTATTATACAGTATATATATATAAAAAAAAGTATTCTATACGGTCTGAAAACAACAGCATACTGTTTCAGGTATTCTATGAAGCTCTCAGTTACAGTATTCTATCCTAATCAATAACAATGGCCACTAAACTGTAGACTTCGGTACGGGGTTTTTTAAATCCGATTCAGCAATGTGCAGGCATTGTTACACAAAGCGATATTATCCATCGAAATCCCTCCATTTGCCGTTTTCCGCATGAGATGATAACATTTTCTTTTCTGAGGAAACACAAAAGTAAAAGTTTTACTGTAATTGTCAGGCAGTCCTTAAAGAAGTTCCCACAACAATTTTCTCGGGGGGCATCTCCTGTTCACATGCGCATGCGCCTACTGTCGATGTGATGACACGCATATGCATTTCAAGAAGGTTCCAATGCGCATGCGCCTAGTTTTCCACCAATTGTGCAGTATCTACTGTAGAAGCTGCTCAGCCAATGATATTGCTTTACAGGAGAATCGCTTGACTGTGCATTGATATTGATATTTAAAAAACAGAATAAAATACGGTAACATTACTCACCATAGACTTTTCCAATCAGGTGGCGCCGAGCCACTGCCGGTCCCGTATTCTCGATTATACATGTAGTTGACAGGTGACAGCGGGACTACTACACCTGCAGTTGACAGCTTGGAAATCGCTTTGGTACATGCAAGCTTGCTGGAATCTGTATGCAAAATCCGGCTCAGGCTGCAGGTATCCGGGCGGGGACAGACAGCAAGGGTTGACAGGTTTTCACTGCCAGCGACTGACGTTTCTTAGTTGGTTTTAACATGACCTTACGCCTTTTGAAGTCTCCATGATCAAAGATACGGGAAAAATCTGGTGATACACACCAATACCCTCCAATAACACCGGGATCAATACGAAAAAAACACGGATCGATACATAACTTTTTCCTTTTTGCACGCCTCTACACATGAGCATCTGGTAAAAATTTGTAAAAGTCATAGTTTTCGATAAAATACTGATAAAGTTGACCAACTGTTGCCATCTTATCATCTGTTGCATTAATCGCGGCCATATTAAATAAGCGTACGTTCTGTCAGGTTTTTGGAACACGGACTGCGGTGGTGCACTCATTTCGGGACTCTCAGGACAATAAAACACCAGACACTGTGCATGTATTTTTTAATATGAAAGCCTAAATTGATACATTATTGTAACTTCTTCAGTACCAAGGCCAATTTACAATGGACCACTGTGGTATTTTTTTAAACACCTGCAAGTCGACACATTACTGAAGCGCATGCGCTTTACAATTCATGAAAATCTGCCACCTGGCGGATATGCGAAGAATTGCAACCAATTAAATACGAACCATTATCAATAAACACATCAATAAACACATCAACCGCGGGTGACGCCGGCATGAATGCAACATCAATGCGGTATGAATGCGGCATGAACGTGGTGAAGTGCGGTGAAGTGCGGTGAAGTGCGTGGCATTCGGCAAAAATCCCCGAAAAAATTCGGAGATGTTGGAGAATAAAAGGGGCCGCAGCTGTACATGAAAGATTTATAGAATATCCAACTGAACAATGATCAAATGTAATCACTGTGGGAAACACTATAAAGATGAGGACATAATCATTGTCCTGCAACATATTTGTTGTTTCTTTCTATTTAGGTAAACTATTACTTGAAAAAAGTTCATTTCAAAACCCCAGGGGGTGAGGAAGTATACTTTGATGATGAGGAAAACTCTTTTGCAAAGTTTGAAATTCTAAACTACATTATACTGCCTAACAAGTCAGTGAGAGAAATTCAAGTTGGACATTTTTATTCAACTGGAAGTCAAGGTTCTCAAATCCTAATCAATGACAGTGCAATTCAATGGAATTCTTCATTTACTCAGGTAAGAAACAATTCTTTATTTAGGAAGGTTAGTAGCCCAAATGAAGAGAATATATATTCATATTCTGTAAGGAAGCTTTTCACCAGAGGACAGACTCAAATAGATGCCAGAAGACATGCCTATTGTAATTTAGAGCAGTGGGTCACGGTTAGCAGCCTTTTAGGCTTAAAGTAAACAAAGCCGCTAGTGACATTGCCCTTACACAAAGAAACCAGGAGGGCAATATTCAGCACACTGCCTTCCCTTTACTTGGTTTTGGTGCAGTACAGCAGAATTGAATAAAGTACATTTTGTTTAATACAATTAAAAAGGAAACAGTATGAAGACTTACAGTACAATGTATTATTTTGATTACATCCCTGTTCCCATCCTGTTTCTTTGTATAACTACTGGAAACACATTTGTGATATGACACCCAGACACTGATCCCAGAATGTATTTATCCCATTAACTTTTTCATCTACAGTAGGTGAATAATAACATGGCAATTATAAAGATGGTGAACACTTTCATCCATTTCTCCAGTTCCCAGGAATTGTATTTTCTTTTATTATGTTTCATTTTGGAATGACCTGAATAAGGATCAAATGTACTATGAGTTTTTAGTAGTTAATTACTCATTCACAGCTATCCCTTGCATAATTCTTTTATGGTTCTTATAATTATGACTGGGATTTTATCAAAGTCGGACACCTACAAAATAATATTGACAGTATATTGTTTTGTTATTATGGATTTGTTTCTCTCTGACTGCCTCATTTTATACACTATGATGTTACTATGCATTCAGCAACGGTTTGCACAGTCTGAGACTCTCTCTTTCCTTAACTTTATTAGGACACTGTGATAAGAATAGGGTAAACTAAGCCTTAGAGATGGGCAAATGTGATATAAAATGCTAGGTGGACTATCCAGGGATTTCATGTCCAATCTGATCCGTGGTGTGAAATCTGGAGGGGGACTATGCCATTGTGAGTTTGGGAGAAATGTGCATAAGGCACTGATGGATTTGGCCTGATGTAATCCACTTTTACAAGTGACATGTAGTTTGAAGCCGAAAGTATATAAATTGACACCTGCTTCCTCCCTACACACACTTTCTGGTATTTGCTTTTTAATTGTGGTTTATTTTTGGTCTTTAGCTTTTTAATAATGGTGTTAATTTGGAGTTTTCTTTCATTTATTTATGGTTTTTTTGGTGTTTTGATTTTTAATTCTGGGGCTTATTTGGCTATTGCTTTATTGATTTCTGATATTTTTTTTGTTTACTTTGTTATTGTTGTTTATTTGGTGATTGTTTTGATTGAATTTTATATTGTTGGGGTTCTTTTTTTTTTAGGTTGACCATTGACTGTGATAGTGTTATAAAATGCATATATTATATGGGCATGATTTATCACTGTGCCAAACAATTGGTTTATTGGCATTTGGAATGTGTATATTTTTTATGTAATGTGTTTTATTTTGGGCCTGTTATTTTTTGACTTCCCCATTTATCCTAAAGTGTTATAGCAGGCCCATATTATATGGGCCTGCTTTAACACTGTGCCAATCAATGTGTAGCGGGGTGGTGTCCCAGGGTAGGGTGGGTGGTTAGCGGGGGAGGGTGGGTTAACCTCTTAATTACTATAGCGGTAGCTAAACACTAAAGTGATTAAGGGGTTAGGGGCCATTAGATTGTATTTTTTATTGTATTCTCGATGCCCCCGGAGGACAAAGATGGTGATGTGGATGAGGACAGCAAAGGGGTTTATTGATCCGCGCTCATGCATCCTACAGTCTCTGGTGTAAAACAACTCCTTCCTTTTGCTGCTTCTGTGCATTGAGATATTCCCCTTCTCCACTGAAGACCCACCGAGGATTACTCCACAGGTAGACAAGTCATAGAAAACAAACAGCACAGAGCGCACCGAGGTTGAATAATATTATAATAAAAGTGAATACAAATAACAATTATCAACTTACATATAATGAATCTGTTATCCAGTGAGCTCTTAAGAGGTACAGTCCATGCTGCCCCACCTGTGGCGAGAAGGGAAGAAACACCGAGCTCGAGACAGTCTATCCCGCGCACTGGGATCGAGTAGTATCTCCGTCTTGCTCTGCACTGCTACTTCCGGGTATGTGCAGTACCGCGCGACCGTGTGCTGTTTTGTGCATGTATCCCAAGTTCACAGTCTCTCTCTCAAGCCAAGTGGCAATTAGCCAAGGGGTTGATTTGCATGCAGTGTCCACAGTGCACTTACTACAACATGTTTCGCAGACTAATCTACTTCGTCAGGCAAGAGTGGAAAGCATCCACATCAACTTTAATATACTATCTCACACAGGTGTGTTTAGATATAATCCTATTTCTTGCATGTACTGTAATTGGGTCTCATAAGAAACTCCAAGCAGAAATTCCAAACAGGTGTGTCAGATATAATCCAATTTCCTGCAAGCAATTGGGTCTATAGATCTCATAAGAAACCCCAAGTAGAAATTATAATAATCTCTATATCGATCAATTGGACAATTACAATGGCAGAGTGTGATGGTGCCGTCATTGTAATACAGATCATATGAAATTTATCTGATGTGAGTGCTGCAAAGAAGCATATAAAACAATATCAATTAATACAATGATAAATAAATAAAACATAGTTCCAATACCAACCAAACAAACAAACTATGACATCACAACAAAAAAAGGTAAATGGGAAGGGGAAAAAAGAGGGGGGGGGGGAGAGAAGAAAAGAGAAGATGTAAAATGGGGGATGGGGAACCGAGAAGAGACAAAACAGAAAAGAAGAACAAATGTAAACACATATATACAGTATATATGCATACATATATGTATATACATAACCAAAAAAATATGCATATACAGTATGTATATACATAACCAAAAAAATATTGGATTTAAAACAGGGGTTAATAACTATCCTGAAGGAATGTAAAATCTCTAAATAGACAAACACGCACATAAGTGTAAGTAACTGCGTGCATAAACCATAGGTGCCAGTTCCATTAGTATAATAGATAAGTGCATGAACATATGTAGAAAACATATCCCATACACTCAAAACAAATGACCAAGCCAATATGAGTGTGAGCCCAATATTAAAGGGGGGTTAATGAAGATTACCTCCCTATTTTAGAAAGGGGGTAAGTTCTATGTAATCATTCAACCCTCCTGGAAATTTACTTTACAATGTAAAAATCCAGTACTGCTCCCTTCTGGCAATATGAAGATCACTGTCCCCTGCTCTAATGTTCTCCTTAATTCTCTCAATGCCCATATAGTTAACCCCCTCTATGCTGCATCCATGGACATCCCTAAAATGGGACAATAGATGTGTCAGTGGTTTTGATGCCTCTTCCAACTTGTGGATGTTCTGAATATTCTGCAGATGTTCCATAATCTGTATTTTAAGATTACGCTTTGTTCTGATTATGTACTGTAGTCCGCAGCTGCATTGCAGCACACATACTATGTATGTAGACAGACAGTCACTGTAGTGTTTAATGTGATACTCACTACCAGTAACATGGGATTTTATAATCTTTTCGGATTTCAGTTTCAGACAGATTTTGCATCTATTGCATTTATAATTGCCGATTATGTACAAAGTATCTCTTAAATCCTTTTTCTGAATGTTATAAGTACCTTTAAGGAGGCATGGTGCAAAAATAGTTTGGATTGTCTTTTATTTTCTAAAAACTACAGGGGTTTTGGTGGAAAGAGCTTCATTGAGAATGGGATCCATTTGTAAAATACACCAGTGACGGGATAGTGCCTTTTTAATTAATGCAGGTGAACTATTGAATTGTTTAATAAAATAGGGAAATTGTTGTTTCAGTTTTTTTGTATCAACACTAGTGCCAATTGCTGAAAGAGGATTAATAGTTACGGTATTAATTTCACCTCTCACTAGGTTACCCACATTTTGTTACTTTTTATCTTTCTTGTGAAACAATGTTTCCCTGTTTTTATTCAACGCTTTCTGATATACGGTCAGTATTAATTGTTCCTTGTATCCCTTCTGTCTGAATCTTTATTTTAAGAATTCCGATTGTTCTTCAAAGATTCTAATATATGCACAATTGAACCTTAAGCGGAGGAACTGACTGTAGGGAATATTGTCAGTGCATTTGCATTCATGGCCATTAGTAGGATGTAAATTTTGAATTGACATTTGTGGTTTTAAAGTAAGTTTTGGTGAGGATACTGTTTCTCTCAATCAGGATGATCAGTTCCAGAAATCTAATTTGGTCGCTACTAATCTCACTCGTAAATAGCAGATAAAATTTGTTATTATTGATGTTCTTAACAAAAGAGTCAAAGGAATCATTATCTCCGTTCCAGATAATGAGAATGTCATCGATGTATCTCCTCCACAGCACGAGCTGTGGAGGAGATACACTGGTTTTCCGTATATGCTTTTTAGGATGAGAACAGCCTTTCTACTGGCAGGGGTAAGTGCAAGTTTTATTTACTTTATGCAGTGTATTTATGTTTTATTTTAAATGGGCAAATGCACTATTATCCATATCTGGATAATAGTCATTTTGACCATTACTGTACTGTATGTATTGGGGCGGGGGGGGGGGAGTGAACCAATTTGAATTTTATTATATTATGCACAGTATTGATACCGCAAGCCTGTGGGAATCCCAGACACCCGTGGGGTCCACCCGAGGACCCCCGGACACATTTGGGGCCCCCGGACACCATGGGGACCACATAAGGACACCCACAAGCCCCTGTGATCAATCCAGTGCAGAAAAGAAATGCTTTATGTGGGGGTACAGCGGTGGATTAGTTGTATATTGTTGGGTAGTACATATTGTAATGTTTATTGTCGGCAGAGGGGGTTAGTTATGGGCCAAGTACCCCCTTCACTCACCCCCTCTGCCCCAATAAACCTACTATAGTGCCTTAACCCCTTCATTGCCTTAAGTAATGAAGCTGCTTTAATGTAATTTGTAATAATAATGTGTGGGAGCAGGGGGTCTCCTGAGCTGATCTGCTTTGATTTATGCCACAGAGACCCCCTGCTTCCTGAGTTACTGGCCCTAGTATAGGGCAACGTGTGCCAGTATCGCCGCCATTTTTAGATTGTCCACGTCACGGACCGAGGGATTTAAAAAATGGAGGAGATACCAGCACCCTATATAAGGGCCTGTAACTCAGGAAGTAGGGTTCCCTAAGGCTCAAATAAATGCGGTTCATCTCAGGAGATCTCCAGCTCCCGCGCATTATTAATAAAAATTACATTAAAGCAGCTTCATTGCTATGTGTATTATATATATGTAAGTGATCCAATGCTAGGTAAAAAACATCTCTAAATCCTCATTGAAGCCTTTGCTGTGTGTATTATATATATATGCAAGTGATCCAATGCTAGGTAAAAACCATATTTGAATGCTGTTTTCTGTCTACCCCTAATCAAATTAAGTGTTGCCACCTAGGCAGGGAACACCCTGTGTAGAAAACCATCTGTTTGAATGTGCCTCAGATGTGCTAATTAAGCAGACAGAACCACACTGTCAGGTGACTTTTTAGGCCTATATAACCCCAGATAGAACAGCCCTATGCTGCCTGCAGCCCATATTCAAAGTGGCCCATTATAAGTGGCATGACTACTGAACAACTCAAGTTTAAAAGGAAGTAGCCCATTATTAGTGGCATGACTACTGAAAAACTCAAGTTTAAAAGGAAGTGGCCCATTACAAGTGGCATGATTACTGCCCAACTCAAGTTTAAAAGGAAGTGGCCCATTATAAGTGGCATGACTACTGACCAACTCAAGTTTAAAAGGAAGTTCAAAAGAAGTGAAGAAGAAGTGGACACACCAACATGCCCTGATTCCTGCATTTGAACTACGCTGGAAAGGAGGATATCATCTATACCAGACTGCATCATTACGGCTGTGATGCTGCCTTTTCCATTTATATTTGCTGTGACTTCACTTCTTCTCAAATTATGCACTTCTTTTTACCAGCCTCAGTATGTATCTAACTCTATTCATATATCTCCATCTCTCCTTCCTTCCCCACTTCTCAGTTCACATGAACTCCTTTCTTACCTGCGTCCTCTGACACCACACAGCTGTATCCCCTGCACTAAAAAACACCCCTACAAATCATCCTCACACATCCTCTTTCTATCCATGCTTCTCCTCCTTGCTTCTGGGGATATCTCTCCCAATCCTGGTCCCTGTCTTATTCCTACATGCGCTCGTCCTTGCCTGCCAATTGCAACCTCTACTCCTTCTGGTGTCAACCCCTCCAACCTCATACCCATCCCCTGCCACCCTCTCTCCTCTCTCCCTTTCTCCTGTGCCCTTTGGAATGCTCGCTCCCTTTCTAACAAGTTCCTCTCTGTACATGACTTTTTTCTCTCACTCTCTGCTCCTATTTGCTATAACTGAGACCTGGCTCACTCAGTCTGACTCTGCTCTGGAAGCTGCCCTCTCCTATGGTGGCCATTCCTTCTCCCTCATTCCGCACACTGATGGCAGGGGTGGAGGCGTGGGTCTCCTGCTCTCCTCTCTCTGCCGGTACCGAACCCTTCCTATTCCTCCCTCTCTTGCTTTTCCCTCCTTTGAGGCTCACACTGTCCAGATTTTCTCTCCTCTCCCTGTTCATGTGGCGGTCATCTATCGCCCACCTACCTCTACTCATCCCCCTTCTGCCTTTCTCTCTCACTTTGAATCCTGGCTCTCTTTCCTTCTCTCCTTAGACTCCCCTGTTCTTCTCGTTGGGGACTTCAATTGCAACATTGATGACCCCTCTCTCCCTTGGGCTTCCCGCTTTCTTTCTCTAACCTCTTCTTTTGGCCTTCAACAGTGAACTGCAGCCAGCACCCACAAGGATGGCCACTACTTAGACCTGGTTTTCACTAAGAACTTCTCTCTCTCCAATTTCTCCATTTCCCCTTTTCCTCTCTCTGACCATCATCTCATCTCATTCTCTCTATCTCGCTTCTCCCCTTCTCCACCTCCATCTACCCCCCGGTTCTGCAGAAACCTGTGCTCTATTCACTTACCTGACTTTGAGTCCACTTTACGCTCCTCCCTCTCCTCTCTCAGCTCTGCTACAGACCCCGACAACCTGGTCAGGAACTACAACTCTGTCTTGTCCTCGTCTCTTGATCTACATGCCCTGCTTTCTCTCTGCCGCACTCGCCCTTCTAACCCTAGACCCTGGCTAAATTCCCACACACGCATGCTGTGTTCCTAAACTTGTTCCTCTGAACGCCTCTGGAGGAAGTCTTACACTCTCACAGACATCCTTCACTACAAATTTATGCTATCCTGTTTCAACTCTGCCCTCTTGCAAGCTAAACAAGCCTACTTTTCTGCACTAATCAACATGCACAAGTCTAACCCACGCCGACTGTTTTCTGTATTTGATACTCTACTCAAACCACCCTCAGCTGCCTCTCCTTCCTCCATCTCTGCTCAGGACTTTGCTGACTATTTTAAGGAAAGGTGGAATCCATACATCAGAACATCCCCTCTGTTTCTTCCTCCCATCCTACACCTCTTCCTAACTCTCCTCCTGCCTTCCTTGACTCTTTTTCCACTGTCTCAGAGGAGGATGTTGATCGCCTCTTCTCCCTCTACCACTTGCCCCTTGACCCCATTCCCTCCCATCTCCTAAAACCTCTTGCTCCTACTATAATCCCTATGCTCACACAAATTTTTAACTCCTCCCTCTGCTCTGGAACCTTTCCATCCTCCTTCAAACATGCAACAGTCATACCATTACTCAAAAACAGCAAGCTTGACCCTACCTGTCTTCTAACTATTGACCTGTCTCCCTCCTGCCTTTTGCCTCTGAACTCCTTGAACGTCTTGTGTTCTCTCGCTTGCTCAATTTTCTCAACACCTATTCTCTCCTAGACCCTCTACAATCTGGCTTCCACACTGCTCACTCCACGGAAACAGCCCTCACTAAAATAACTGACGACCTCCATGCTGCCAAAAACAGAAGTCATTACACTCTGCTCTTATTACTCGACCTCTCTGCAGCATTTGACACTGTGTACCACCCTCTTCTCCTTCATATTCTCCATACTCTTGGAATTTGGAACAAAGCTCTATCCTGGATCTCATCCTACCTCTCCCATCGTACTTTCAGTGTCTCTTCTGCTAACACCTCCTCCTTCTCTATTGATGTCTCTGTGGGGGTACCCCAGGGCTCTGTCCTGGGACCTCTTCTCTTTTCTCTGTACACACTCTCTCTAGGTGACCTAATAACATATTTTGTGTTAAAATATCACCTCTATGCTGACGATACACAAATGTACGTTTCAACACCCGACCTTACACCTGCTGTACAAACCAAAGTTTCTGAATGTCTCTCTGCTATATCATCCTGGATGGCCCTCCACAGCCTTAAACTCAACATGGCTAAAACAGAGCACCTCATACTTCCTCCCAAACCTGGCCCTACTACCTCCTTCCACATTACTGTTGGAACTACGATCATTCACCCTGTAGCCCAAAAACGCTGCCTAGGGGTCACACTCGACTCCTCTCTCACATTCGCCCTTCACATTCAAAACATTTCTAAAACGTGTCGCTTTTTCCTTTGCAATATACCAAAGATACGCCCTTTCCTCTGTTGCTCAACTGCTAAAACTCTGACTCAGGCCCTCATTCTCTCCGTCTTGATTACTGTAACCTCCTGCTGTCCGGCCTTCCTGCTTCTCACCTGTCTCCCCTACAATCTATCCTAAATGCTGCTGCCAGAATCACTCTACTCTTTCCTAGATCTGTCTCAGCATCTCCCCTCATGAAATCCCTCTCCTGGCTTCCGATCAAATCCCGCATCTCACACTCCATTCTTCTCCTCACTTTTAAAGCTTTACAATCTTCTGCCCCTCCTTACATCTCAGCCCTAATTTCTCGCTATGCACCATCCCGACTCTTGCGTTCTGCTCAAGGATGTCTCCTTTCTACCCCTTTTGTATCTATAGCCCTCTCCCGCCTTTAACCTTTTTCACTGACTGCCCCACACCTCTGGAATGCCCTTCCCCTCAGTACCCGACTAGCACCCTCTCTATCCACCTTTAAGACCCACCTTAAGACACACTTGCTTAAAGAAGCATATGAATAGCACTGTGAATATTCTGAACACATGATACATAAAGCTTGGCCCCCTACAGACGCACTTACCAGAACTCCCACCTACTGTCTCTGTACGTTCTCCCTACCTACCAATTAGACTGTAAGCTCCTCGGGGCAGGGACTCCTCTTCCTTAATGTTACTTTTATGTCTAAAGCACTTATTCCCATGATCTGTTATTTATATTATCTGTTATTTATTTGATTTCCATATGTATTACTACTGTGAAGCGCTATGTACATTAATGGCGCTATATAAATAAAGACATACAATACAATACCGTATAGCCACTATAGTAACAATTGTTTTTTTATTTTTATGAGTTTTTTTCTACTAGTGTGCGGAAGCAGGGTCTCCTGAGGTTAACGCGTTGATTTCAGCATTGGGAACCCCTGTTTACCGAGATACAGGCTCTGTTATGGGCTGCCGATATCCCAGTACAGGATTTAAATCCCACGGTTACGTGACACGGAGATTCAAAGCACTGGGATACCGGCACCCCATAACGGGGCCTTTATCTCGGGAAGAAGGGGTCACCGAGGCTGAAAACAATGCAGTTCAGGTCAGGAGACCCCCTACTCCCACACACTATTATCAAAATCATCTTTTTTATTGCAAGATCGCTTGTAAGAGCCATGCAGTTATCGCACTATTGGATTTATAGCGCGATAGCACAGATACAAAAAACAGGTCGGACGAAAGTGAATTTTTTCAATCGATTTAAAAAAAGTGGTGTTCCTTCTTAGTGAATACCATTTTTGGCCTCATGTCTTAGTGCGCAATAAATAAATGCATAGGGAACTATGCACTAATCACTGATAAGCCACTTATCGAGGCCTTTTCGCCAATAAGGCCAACTGCTATTCAGTTAGCCCCGATAAGTCGACGATAAAAGGCCTTTTCTGCAAAAAAAATTTCAGAGAAAAAAAAAACACCAAACAAACAGCGACAAGTCACTTATCTGCAGGTTTTCAAACTTGTGTAATTGTAATAGCCCGATTAGCTTATCGAGGCTATTCGCGGCTCTAGAATAGAGATTTCCTCACTGAAGCGGCGAGGGGGACTTAGAAAAAAAGATGCTTTTATCCTTTATTGGATTGATGCCGGGAGTCTCCTGAGCGGATATCCATTAATATCAGCACCGGAGGCCCCCGGCATGAATCCCATGCATTATAAATATATTTACAGGCAAATCCAATACCTTAGCGGCTAACCGCTAAGGCAATGAAGGAGTTAAGGAACAACAGCAGCTTTATTGGTGGCTGAGGGGGTCAGTGAAATGGGTACTTGGCCCTTCACTCACCCCATCTGCCCCCCAAAAAACATTACAATATTGTCACAGGAGACCAGGTTTATCAACATCTTTTTATACCGTGATTATTGATTGAGCAAAGCAAGGAGATAAAATAAATTGTAATTTATTTCAGGAAAAGACATACACACAATGTAACACAATTTACAGGGTTAACACACTTACTGGGAACTGGGCTAATAAATAAATCTATCCTTTAAACGAAATTCACAAAAATGACTTCTATAGGGGCCTTTTCCAATGATCGGTAGGTACTCAGAGAAAATTCTGGAACTGATTTCAGCATGCATTGCCAGACGCGGCCGCTGTGTTCTTCAAAAGTGGGACTTACAGTAGCAGAATTCTTGAGTCAAAATCTTTGTAGCCGGCTCGCATCTATTCATTACAGAGCATCTTTGAATTTGCTGCTGTTGGTTTGGCACTTGGAATCTGCGCTCCTGATTGGCTGCAAGTCCCCTTATGAATTTCAGGGTCTCATTCACCAACCTCCGCAACCTATTACAGCATGGGAATTCTCCTGCCAGCAATCACCGATTTGCCGGTATTGTAAATTCGGGAGGGCACCTTTTTTAATTCTGCAAAGGGGCACGTGCCAACCTGGCACCACTGCCTCTTTGCACACTGAGCCCATTTGCTGTCCAGGCTCCACAGAGTCTGGGATCTGGCAAATGGTGGCCGGATAGCCCTGTGTTAGCCTAGGATGCGGGTACTCAAGCAGAACTGCTGAACCCCTCCAGTTCTAACGCCTTGGCATCCCTGAGACTTTCTAGTCTGTACTCCACACAGACCAATAGGCACCAAGCTTGGTAGCCAACTAGTCCCTCAAAATCCATGACTTGAAAATCCCACAGTTTATTCACAGGTTATCAGTACATATAACTATTAAACATAACTCTTTAATAAAATATACTGTTTCCTGTATCTTGTGTGATAAATGTGTAAGTCCCTATTCTGTTGTCAGGGATGGTGTGAGGGGATATACTGCTTACACTCACTAGCCTCATTCTTGGCACACATTAGAAAATACATTTTAAAACTTTTTACACACAAGAAATCACTCTCAGCTTTAGCACGTAGCTGGAACACACCCTGAACCCGTATCTCAGGTTCAGGGTACCTGGGCATGTATCTGGGCACACTTCCTTATGCTAGGAAGCCCTCTTTATACTTGGGACCTTTGTATGGTTGCAGGTATACATTAATCCCTTCATGCCCATTTACCCTTTCTGAATGATTGTCACGGGAGACCAGCACTTTTAACACCAAATTATCGGGATCATTGATTGAGCAAAGAGATAAAATTATTTGTAATTTATTTCCACAAAATGACATACACACTATGATACACAATTACACTTGAAATACCCTTACTGGAATGGGGTAAAATGAAATATCTTGTTCCCAAAACAAAATCTTTGAAATCAGACCGAGGAGCAATTTCCGAGAAGCAGGAGTTGCTCGCAAACAGAGCTGGAAACAGTCCTCGGTCAGTGGCGCCTGTCGCAACCGCTGTTACTCCGCTGGAGCTGCTTTGTTTGTTCTGCCTCTTTGGTATTGGTACCTGGAACCTTAGTTCTTACGAACTCCAGAATCTTGTCACAATCTTAGTTACCGTGTTAATCTTAGGATGAGTCTCACTCTCGATGGGCTGGAGGGATTCTTATAGGGTTAAATTTTATTGTATTGTATGTCTTTATTTATATAGCGCCATTAATATACATAGCGCTACAAAGTAGTAATACATGTGGTAATCAAATAAATAACAGATAATATAAATAACAGATCATGGGAATAAGTGCTTTAGACATAAAAGTAACATTTCGGTAGAGGAGTCCCTGCCCCGAGGAGCTTACAGTCTAATTGGTAGGTAGGTAGAACGTACAGAGACAGGAGGGAGTTCTGGTAAGTGCGTCTGCAGGGGCCAAGCTTTATGTATCGTGTTCAGAATATCCACAGTGCTATTCTCCTATACCTAACCCATGCAGCCAATCTCTCTGTGGGAATAATATTTCTCACCTGTCCTGAGTTGCCAATACCTCAGAGCTCTGGCAGAGGAGGCTTCTAATTCTGCCATGGGCATGTGCGAACCTCGCACCTTTGCCGCTTACCTTATGAAACCCGGCCCCTCTTACCTGGTGACACTATGTGTGGCCGGGACGCCATCTTGCCCATCTGCCAGACATTCACTAAGATGGGGATACTTGGGATATCCCTCGCAACCCGACACCTTAGTCGGTCTGAAATATATATATATCTTTTAAAGAGGACAGCGCGATTGCAAGAATCTTTATTGTGACTCAAAGGTAAATCCATCTTGTCTATACTAGATATACAGTACTGTACACCACTTTCCTTGTATATACTGAGGTTTCCCTTTTAGTACATATACACCCATATCTGTATGCTGCTACACCAGTTGCTTTTGATTAGAGTTGGTATATTCACTCTTTGCTCTAACATCTACCTCTACATAGGGGTTTACCTATCATCTGATTAGGTTTATGCCAACTGTTGTATATTTATATATACAGTAGGGCACACACTTCCAAGAGGATTTTATTTACTCCACACTTTATATGTTCATTTATTGCTATCATATGTTTATTAAAACTCTATTATTTTGTCACTTTTAGTCCTACTGTATGTGGACATATGTGTATATATATATCAGCTGATGGTTAGCCTTTGGTTAGAAACCATTTGTTAGAGATATTTATATCTCTTGGAGTAATTACTCCTTTTACTACTTTCCCCAGCGAGTGCTAGATATTGGATTCTTTTGGGTTCTCTTTGAACCCACCTTGTTAATATTACTGGGAACCAAACAATTTACTTCAGAATCATAGTCTGCATGTTTAACTTGATTATCACTGATGCTGTTCTATTAAATCTTCAACATTCCAAATTATGTATGCTTACTACTCCCTGTATTATTTGATCAATTCTTCTTTAGGCCTCGGCCATGTTTACCGCTTGCTCGCGGAAGCGTGCTGACGAGCGCTCCCGCTCAGCACTGAGCCCCTAGAGCTGCAATTAGAGCGGCTTTAGTAGGGGCTCACCTGCGCTTCCGCAAGCGTGCGGAAGCGCAGGTCTTAGGGGAATTTAAAATTCCCCCACTTGCCGGGCGACAGGCCGGTCACGTGAGTGGTTTGCCCAATGAGGGCGAACCAGCTCTGTGACATCACTGGCCTTCCCCCGGCCAGTGACGTGCCCACCCTCGGCCCGCCCCCGGCCCACCCCCTGACGGCCTGCTGACAGCACTTGCGGTAAGCAACCGCAAGGCCAGGGAAAGCAACCGCTTTCCCTGCGCCTCAGCGCGCCAAAAGCACGCCAGCAGGGAGCCTGGCCGAGGCCTTATCCTTCTGTAAAACCCGGGTATCATGGCTATCATCACTTAAAATTCCTGTAAAGACACACTCAGCTGGAGCAGCGGTGGTGTCCAGCGGCTCCCGGGAGAGGGTGGGAAATGGCAGGGGTTGTGCAGGGTGGCGCCATCTTGCGCGAGTTCGCACATGTGCAGTTGGAGCTCCGGCGGCCCTTTCCAGTTGCGGATGCGCGAGGACAAGCGCACGAAGGGCTAGCCTACTAGGGAAGGCTGTTGGAAGGGACAACAAGTCCCTTGAGCCTCAGGAGTGCCCCACATGACGCCCGGGAGCCAATAGTATTGGAGTATCTCCCTACTCTCAGGGATTGATACATTTTGCGTGTTGGAGACACGGCAGTCAGCGCCAGGAGAGTCTAGGGGAAGGAGGTGAGGGTGCAGGGGTCAGTGACCCACTGCATTAGGCCAGCAGCCCCTTAGGCCCGAGTTAGCCCCTGAGCCCCTCAGTAGATTGTGTCACTGCAGGGACAGGCCCTAGGTTAGGGACCCTGCCCCTTTTAGTGTCAGTAGCACAGTTAGGGACACAGCGGACGCTGCGTTTCCCATTCTGAGGCTTGGGATCAGGCCTACTCTGCAACAAGAGCGGAATAATCCCACAGTGGACATCCCTGACTGAGCACCGCGCTGGTGGAACCGGCATCGCCAAGGAGGTCGTTGGATCCTTTTCGAAGATTTGTTGAATGCCCAGGTGCAGCCGCACAGAGCAGGTATTGTAAATTAAGTGCACCAACTACAGAGAACTCACACATAGTGGCAGCGCTAACCACGGGACAAGGGTTATACTGTGGACACAGTGTGGGGGTACACGGTGGTGGGTACAAGGTTTACACTCCTAAGTGAGAGTGAATGACATTTGAGACTTCGGTACATGGTGTGGAGTTATCCCCCAGGGGGAGAAGTATTACAGAGTGACACAGTTATTGTTGCTGATACGGGTGTAATGTGTTATGTTTATTCTGCATTTAGTAAACTGTTATATTTATACTTCTGTGTATGTGGTTACTATATGTGGGTCCTGTGTGGGGTACATTCTACACTCCTAAAATCCTACACAGGTGGAGGCACTGTAAGAAAGATCATTCCAGAGGATTCACCCCAGGTTCCCTTCAGCGGAGGCTCAGGCCTCCTGTGAACCTGCAGGTATACGCACCACACCAGGTAACATATAGGTTCCCCCCCTCACATGCACTCTATCTGCGATTGGGACTGGGGGAATACCCGTTACATATATATCTACTATATATTTCTGAAAGCATTGTATGTATGTATGTATGTATGTATGTATGTATGTATGTATGTATGTATGTATTTTTCCCTGGTGTGTTCCCTGTCCCTAGCGGCAATCTCATTGGTCCCTTGCCCCGCCCGCCCCCGCCCGCCCCCACACACCTCTCATTGGCCTCACACACTTACACCACCCCCTTGGCCCGCCCCCCACACCTCTCATTGGCGTCACACACTCACACCACCCCCTTGGCCCGCCCCCTCACACACTAACACCACCCCCTCACACACTGACACCACCCCATTGGCCCACCCCCCACACCTCTCATTGGCCTGACACACTCACACCACTGTTTCAAGGCCCCCTTGGCCCGCCCCCGCACACCTCACCACTGCCTCACTCTCCCAGCCCTCACTGAGCTTTGGGAATGCACCTAACTCTCACTGCTCTGGGAGACGACGCTTCACAGCTCTCATCTCTGAACGCACTAAACCCTCTCACCTCTCAACGCACTAAACCGTCAGCAGCTGCTACCACCAAAAGGAATCAGGTACAGACTCTCTATATATTGTGTAAGCACCTGAAAACCGCAGGACACAACATAACTCACCTTCAGCCTCATGCGACACACTGCTTCACCGGAAAAATAAAGCCTTCCTGTCGGCACCAAATTTATTCATATACCGTCCAACACAACACTCCAAAAACACTCCGTTGCCACACAAACCCACCCCCCACCCCGCCACCCCCCACATCCCCCCACAACCCTCCCCCCCCCACAAACACCCCCCCAAACACCCCCCACTCACAAACACCCCCCCCCTCACAAACACCCCCCCCAAACACCCCCCCCCCCACAAACACCCCACCCCCGACTCACCTTCAGCCTCATGCGACACACTGCTTAACCGTTACAATAAAGCCTTCCTGTCGTAAAACCCCTTATAACAGGGTCGCAGAAAATACAAAATGGCCGCCGCATCAGCGCGTCTTCACCCCTTCACACCGAAGGACAGGAGATGGGAGGGGGGATGCCCCTCCGGTCCCGGCTCCCCCCTGTCACCACGTGACAGGCCGCGGGACGTGAGATGGGAGGGGGGATGCCCCTCAGGTCCCGGCTCCCCCCGTCACCGCGTGACAGGCCGCGGGACGTGAGATGGGAGGGGGCATGCCCCTCCGCTCCCGGCTCCCCCCTGTCACCGCGTGACAGGCCGCGGGACGTGAGATGGGAGGGGGGATGCCCCTCTGGTCCCCGCTTCACCTTCTCCCCACCATTGTCCCCGCTGCCTGCGCAGGAGGAGGGGGGGGAGCGGGTGTTGGTGCTGGTGTGTGTAATTGTGTGAGACTGTGTGTGAGTGTCTGTGAGTGTGTGTAAGTGTGTGTAAGTGTCTGTGACTGTGTGAAACTGTGTGTAAGTGTCTGTGACTGTGTGTGACTGTGTGTAACTTTGTGTGACAGTGTGTGTAAGTGTTTCACAGTGTGAGAGTGTGTGTGAGTGTGTGTAAGTCTGTGTAAGTGTCTATGACTGCGTGAAACTGTTTGAAACTGTGTGAAAGTGTGTGTAAGTGTGTGTGACTGTGTGTGATTGTGTGTTAGTCTGTGTAACACTGTGTGTGTGTGTGTGTGTGTGTGTGTGTGTGTGTGTGTGTGTGTGTGTGTGTGTGTGTGTGTGTGTGTGTGTGTGTGTGTGTGTGTGTGTGTGTGTGTGTGTGTGTGTGATGCACTGTGCAGTGTGAGCAATGAGCAGTGTGTCAGTGTGTGCAGTGTGAGCAATGACCACTGTGTGTGCAGTGTGAGCAGTGTGTGTGCAGTGTGCAGTGTGTGTCAGTGTGAGCAGTGTGTGTGCAGTGTGCAGTGTGTGCAGTGTGAGCAATGAGCAGTGTGTGTGCACTGTGTGCAGTGTGAGCAATGAGCAGTGTGTCAGTGTGTGCAGTGTGACCAATGAGCAGTGTGTGTGCAGTATGCAGTGTGTGTCAGTCTGAGCAGTGTGTGTGCAGTGTGCAGTGTGACCATTGAGCAGTGTGTGTGCAGTATGCAGTGTGTGTCAGTGTGAGCAGTGTGTGTCAGTGTGAGCAGTGTGTGTGCAGTGTGAGCAGTGTGTGTGCAGTGTGCAGTGTGTGTCAGTGTCAGCAATGAGCTGTGTATGTGTGTGTGCAGTGTGAGCAGTGAGCAGTGTGTGTGCAGTGTGCAGTGTGTGTCAGTGTGACCAGTGTGTGTGCAGTGTGTGTCACTGTGAGCTGTTTGTGTGCAGTGTGCGTCAGTGCGAGCAATGAGCAGTGTGTGTGCAGTGTGCAGTGTGTGTGTGCAGTGTGCAGTGTGTGCAATGTGAACAATGAGCAGTGTGTGTGCAGTATGAGCAGTGTGTGTCAGTGTGAGCACTGTGGGCCTCATGCAGTAAGCCCCGATAAGGCTTTTTCGGCATTTTATAGCCGTTTTTTGCCCTCCTGATTCAGTAAGCCCCGATAAGTGGGAATTATCGGCAACTTTTCTTCCGAAAAAAATTTTTTCGCCACCCGGCTGCCGATAAGCCACTTATCGGGACTTTTTTTTCCCGCCTGAATTCAGTAAGCCCCGATCAGCTTTTCTGTGCTGATCGGCAGGCCAGATTGGAGATTTTATGGCCAATCCAGCCCGCCAACTAAAGTTGGCAACTTGCTGAAGGAGAAGCATCGGCAAGGGCGACACTTAGGAAAAATCAGCCCTTTTTCCTGCCTGTGATTGATGCCGGGGGTCTCCGGAGCTGATACCCGCACCGGAGCCCCCCGGCATGCATCCGAGTCAGGAAAAAGGCATTTAAAAGCCACTTCATTACCTTAGCGGCTAACCGCTAAGGCAATGAAGGGGTTAACCCACCGTGCCAGCGTTATTGTGGGTAGCGGGGATGGGTGAGGGGGGTATTTGGCCCTGGGTGTGAGTTTAGGACTTGCGGGGGGGATGCGGGGGCACTTAACCCCTTCACGACCGTAGCGGTTAATACCGCTACGGTCCTGAAGGGGTTAAGGCCTCCCGCTACCCACCCGCAAGCACTAAACAACCACCGTTGGGGCTAATGCCCCCTTCACACACCCCCACTACCCACAATAATAAAAAAACACACCCCAGCCACACAATAACGAAATAAATAAATAATTAAATAATTATATATATATATATATATATATATATATATATATATATATATATACCCAACAACACCTATACCCCCCTAACATACAGTATAGTAATGGGCAGAATGACTATTATCCACAAATGGATAATAGTGCAGTTGTCCATTTACAATACATACACAACAATAAAGACTTTAAATACATATAGCACTCACCCATGTCCCACTGCCACGATGAAGGCCATCCTCATCTTCATCCTGCCCATGCCCCATCCGCTTCTGCAAAACAAACACAAGAATTACAACATCCAAATTAATGTCCCCTAACCCCTTAATCACCATAGCGGTTATTAACCGCTACAGTTATTAAGGGGTTAAGCCACCATCACCCACATACCCTCCCCCACAAAGCCCCCCAACCACCCTCACCCAATACCCACAGCGGAGTCCTACCAAATACCCTTGGGCCTAATACCCCCTCCCCCAGCACATACAGTACAATAATGTGCCAAATAACTATTATCCACATAGGGATAATACATTATTTGGCCATTATTAAACACATTCAATACCGTTAAAATGTAAAGAAAATTGTACTAACCTCATCAATAAGAAGTCTCCGTCGCCAGCATCATCCTTGGGGTCCGTTGCCAACATTATAAATAGCCACAACATTTGAATATCATTAACATAACACTGAACCCCTTAATCACCTTATCGGGTACTAACCTGAAAGGTAATTAAGGGGTGAAGCCATCCTGCAATGCCTACAACAGTTATGCATAACATCCTCAGTGAAATAAAAACCAATTGCCTAACCAAATTCCATTTAATCATTCAATCTGTAGGCTCACATGCCTCAAAAAACATTGCATTTACAGTGTATACATGTAGCATAACATGTAAACCGCGCGTACACGCTGCAAATCAATGTTAACAATACAATAATCTCACTCAAATCGCCATACATCACAAGAAGTATATTATTTAATCCAATAAACTCACCATCAATGAATTACCACACATCACTTACATCCCTAAACAATTAAAATACCATCCATACCAATTACACAATGAACTAAAGCTATCCTAACAGAGAACAACTTCAAAACATAGTCAAAAGTACACCAACAATTACAATATACTAAAGCAAGGCTTTCCATATCCTACTGTATGGCCTGGAAGCCCAAAACTTACATCTGTCTAAAAATAAAATACATTTAGTACACATCAATGCATAGCCACAATGATTAACAATACAGAATTAGAAGCTTTAACAACACTATCATTTCTTACCCTGTATATATATCTGTACACATACATACAGACATACATACAGTGGGAAGAAATGATATGCATTATAAAAAATGAAAACATGAAAAAGCAACACAAAAAACAGTTACATTAAGTACATTTCTTTATTTAACTTACCATTACTTGCCCCCACCGACTCCCGTTGATCAGCTTACTCACGTACCAATCCACGACACCATCCACGACACCATCCACGACACCATCCACGACACAATCCAGGAACAGATCCACGAACCAAACCAGGAACCAATCCAAGAACAAGTGCAGGAACCAATCCAGGAAGCAAGCCACGAAGAAATCCACGAAACAATCCACGACACGATCCAGGAACAGGAACCCATAAAAGAAAAGAAAAAAACAAATTAAACATTAAAATAATAAAACATGACAATCAAGGGTTGTACTAGTTTTATTCTTAGTGAATCTGTATTAAAATACCTTGTTCCGGGGTCTTCTTGATGTCCGGTGCCACGCCCTGGTCTTCAGTCTTCAGGAGGAGGTCCGTCCTCCTCGGCATCTGCCTTCAAAATGAGACGACATAGGCTTTTAAAGGCCTATGACGTCACATTTGTCGTCATATGGTTCCCACGGCCCTGATTGGGCCGTGAAAACCATGTGTTTTGGCCGATGTAAAAAAATTGATGACGTCACTTAAAGGCAATGCCAGCACAGCCAATCAGAATGGCTTTGCTGCTATTGCCTTTAAGAAAACGTCATGAAATGACACATGGCCGGACTCACATGGTAAGCCAGCCAATCAGAGTAGGGATGGAGTTGCCACGCTCTGATTGGCTGGCTTACCATGTGAGTCCGGCCATGTGTCATTTCATGACGTTTTCTTAAAGGCAATAGCAGCAAAGCCATTCTGATTGGCTGTGCTGGCATTGCCTTTAAGTGACGTCATCAATTTTTTTACATCGGCCAAAACACATGGTTTTCACGGCCCAATCAGGGCCGTGGGAACCATATGACGACAAATGTGACGTCATAGGCCTTTAAAAGCCTATGTCGTCTCATTTTGAAGGCAGATGCCGAGGAGGACGGACCTCCTCCTGAAGACTGAAGACCAGGGCGTGGCACCGGACATCAAGAAGACCCCGGAACAAGGTATTTTAATACAGATTCACTAAGAATAAAACTAGTACAACCCTTGATTGTCATGTTTTATTATTTTAATGTTTAATTTGTTTTTTTCTTTTCTTTTATGGGTTCCTGTTCCTGGATCGTGTCGTGGATTGTTTCGTGGATTTCTTCGTGGCTTGCTTCCTGGATTGGTTCCTGCACTTGTTCTTGGATTGGTTCCTGGTTTGGTTCGTGGATCTGTTCCTGGATTGTGTCGTGGATGGTGTCGTGGATGGTGTCGTGGATGGTGTCGTGGATTGGTACGTGAGTAAGCTGATCAACGGGAGTCGGTGGGGGCAAGTAATGGTAAGTTAAATAAAGAAATGTACTTAATGTAACTGTTTTTTGTGTTGCTTTTTCATGTTTTCATTTTTTATAATGCATATCATTTCTTCCCACTGTATGTATGTCTGTATGTATGTGTACAGATATATATACAGGGTAAGAAATGATAGTGTTGTTAAAGCTTCTAATTCTGTATTGTTAATCATTGTGGCTATGCATTGATGTGTACTAAATGTATTTTATTTTTAGACAGATGTAAGTTTTGGGCTTCCAGGCCGTACAGTAGGATATGGAAAGCCTTGCTTTAGTATATTGTAATTGTTGGTGTACTTTTGACTATGTTTTGAAGTTGTTCTCTGTTAGGATAGCTTTAGTTCATTGTGTAATTGGTATGGATGGTATTTTAATTGTTTAGGGATGTAAGTGATGTGTGG
Organism: Ascaphus truei; assembly: GCF_040206685.1. Classification (NCBI taxonomy): domain Eukaryota; kingdom Metazoa; phylum Chordata; class Amphibia; order Anura; family Ascaphidae; genus Ascaphus; species Ascaphus truei. The sequence goes on along the minus strand of NW_027457014.1, from coordinate 21,013 downwards.
TAATTCATTGATGGTGAGTTTATTGGATTAAATAATATACTTCTTGTGATGTATGGCGATTTGAGTATTATTGTATTGTTAACATTGATTTGCAGCGTGTACATGCAGTTTACATGTTATGCTACATGTATACACTGTAAATGCAATGTTTTTTGAGGCATGTGAGCCTACAGATTGAATGATTAAATGGAATTTGGTTAGGCAATTGGTTTTTATTTCACTGAGGATGTTATGCATAACTGTTGTAGGCATTGCAGGATGGCTTCACCCCTTAATTACCTTTCAGGTTAGTACCCGATAAGGTGATTAAGGGGTTCAGTGTTATGTTAATGATATTCAAATGTTGTGGCTATTTATAATGTTGGCAACGGACCCCAAGGATGATGCTGGCGACGGAGACTTCTTATTGATGAGGTTAGTACAATTTTCTTTACATTTTAACGGTATTGAATGTGTTTAATAATGGCCAAATAATGTATTATCCCTATGTGGATAATAGTTATTTGGCACATTATTGTACTGTATGTGCTGGGGGAGGGGGTATTAGGCCCAAGGGTATTTGGTAGGACTCCGCTGTGGGTATTGGGTGAGGGTGGTTGGGGGGCTTTGTGGGGGAGGGTATGTGGGTGATGGTGGCTTAACCCCTTAATAACTGTAGCGGTTAATAACCGCTATGGCGATTAAGGGGTTAGGGGACATTAATTTGGATGTTGTAATTCTTGTGTTTGTTTTGCAGAAGCGGATGGGGCATGGGCAGGATGAAGATGAGGATGGCCTTCATCGTGGCAGTGGGACATGGGTGAGTGCTATATGTATTTAATGTCTTTATTGTTGTGTATGTATTTTAAATGGACAACTGCACTATTATCCATTTGTGGATAATAGTCATTGTGCCCATTACTATACTGTATGTTGTGTATTGCTGCTATGTTTATTGGGGGCATTTGTCCCTAATAAACATGCTACTATGCGTTAACCCCTTCATTGCCTTAGCGGCTATCCGCTATGGTAATGAAGCAGCATTAATGTATTTTAATAATATTGTGCGGAAGCAGGAGGCCCCCTGAGCTGAAGCGCATTTATTTGTGGCTCAGAGACCCCCTGCCTCCCGAGTTACAGGCCCCGGTTTGGGCCATCGGTTACAGTGTGGACGCCATGTTTATTGCGGGGACGCTATAAACATGGCGGCGACACTGCCACCCGATGACACATACCGGGGCCTGTAACTCGGGAAGCAGGGGGTCCCTGCTCCACAAAGCAATGCGGTTCAGCTCAGGGGACCCCCTGCTCACTGTACAGTATAATTAAAAAGACATTCATGCTGCTTCATTACGGTTGCACATAGCCGCCAAGGTAAGGAACGAGTCTTTATTGATGTGTGTGTATTTTATTCATACTGTACATGTGCAGAGGGTCTCCGGAGCAGAACCGCGTTGGTTTGAGGTCCGGGGACCCCCTGCCCCCCGAGATACAGGCCCCTTTATGGGGTGCCGGTATCCCTCTGGTTTGTTTACAGGTCGCGGTCACGTGATCGGGACTTTTAAACGCCGAGGGATACCGGCACCTCATAAAGGGGCCTGTATCTCGGGGGGCAGCGGGTCCCCAGACCTCAAACCAACGCGGTTGAGCTCCGAAGACCCCCTGCACATGTACAGTATGAATAAAAGTTGTTTTTAAATACTTTTTTTTGGTGCCTATGTTTGCGCTGAGAGAGCGGCTTGTCTCTCTCAGCTGCAAACATCTATCGGCACCAAAGGCTTATCGGGAGCCTTATCGGGAGCCAGGCTGTATCGCCACAGGTCATCGGCAGCTTTGCTTTCGCAGTGCTTCAGCAGGGATCGGAAGGATTCGGCCCTTACTGAATACTGCGAGGGCAAATCGCCCAAAAAAAACCTTTTCACAATTCGTGCCGAAAATTTTGTATCGGGGCTTACTGCATGAGGCCCTGTGTGTGCAGTGAGCAGTGTGTGTGCAGTCTGTGCAGTGACAGTGTGTGCAGTGTGTGCACTGTGCAAAAAATACAAAATAAAAACATTTATTTCAATTTACAAATTTATTTATTTATTTATTTCGCCGTATAACGAGGCGCGTTATAACGGCCTTTCCCTGTACATTTATATACTGTTTGCAAACACTCCGGTGCCACACAACCCCCCCCCCACCACCACAACCCCCCCCCCCACCACCACAACCCCCCCCACTCACCTTCAGCCTCATGCGACACACTACTACACCAGAAAAATAAAGCCTTCCTGTCAGCACCAAATTAATTAATATACCGTGCAACACAACACTCCACAAACACTCCGGTGCGACACAAACCCACCCCCCCCACCCTACCACCCCCCCTCCCCCCAAAAACCCCACAACCCCCCACAAACACCCCACCCCCCAACTCACCTTAGGCTTCATGCGCCACACTGCTTAACCTTTAAAATAAAGCCTTCCTGTCGGCACCAAATACACGTAAACCCCCCCCACCCCCCCACAAACCAAACCCCCCACACACACCCCCAACAACCCACCCCCCCATACCCCCCCCCCACCTTTCCTAGCGGGAAATTTAACTCACGGGCAACGCCGGGTCTCTCATTTTATATATATATATATATATATTTTATATATATATATATATATATATATATATATATATATATATATATATATATATACTAGCTGAGAGACCCGGCGTTGCCCGTGAGTTAAATTTCCCGCAAGGGAATACTCTATAAGAATAGTGTGAGAGCAGCCAAAGACCCCTTTATCTACATCAAATACCCACCACTATGGTCTAACTATTGAAGGACTGGTTGTACTTTTTTATACATTTTTCTTGTTCTTTTTTTAGCACCTTTTTGCACTTTTAAGCTTATTTATATTGGTTGTGTTTTAATAGAGTTTATTAGGCAGTATAGTTTATATTTATATGTTATTATATATATATATTATCATGCACTTTACACAATCCATTTGATTGATGGAACTATAGTTCACTTATTATATAATATATCACGTTACTGTTTTTGGCGCTACAATTTTTTGCTTTTATATATATATATATATATATATATATATATATATATATATATATATATATACTGTGTATATATATTAAAATTGCTGACTTCTCTATAACAGCAAGCAAAACAAGATACTTTATTTAAACTTTTTATTTTTAGTCACATATTCTACTTTTGTTCATATTGGTTCTCACAAACCTCGGGGGGCCACAACTAATACTTTGGTCTGGTAAAAAATATATTAGTGAACTATACAGTACAATCATTTAAACTGGTTACAAAAGAATCTTAAAATAATATTCCATACAGTACCTCTAATAGGTATTTCATACACTGTGATGTCCCGTAGAACACAGACACAGTGCTTTCACTCAAATCACTAAATGTGGCAAACTAACATTTCACTCCATGACATATAATAATTACTCCTAAACTATTTACCATAATCTATCTAAAACAAAAAACAAACCAACAAACAAAAAACAAACCAACAAACAAAAAACATTTGAAAGGATGTCCCCTTTTGCCAATTCTGCGATCTGTCGCAACTGGAAGTGACGCGATGGACCAAACCGGAAGTGATGCGGCACGATCTCGGGAGTGGGGTTGAAAGCGAACTCGAAAGCTGCGCTCCTTTAATTTTTATGTGTCTATGCACATAGTGCTAAATGTGAGTGTAATATTTATTGCTTTATAAATATATATACAGTGAACATGCAATGTTGCACTAAGAGTGTCATCTCTTTTATTGAGAGTCTGTCCTGCTGAAGCCTGGCACTTCATATCAAGAAAGTCTTCCATACTACTTACACACTGCTGGTATTTTATTAAGAAATTGAGAGTCCCCACTTGTGATTTTTGAAGTTGTTTTTCCTGTAGAACATACTACACTATATATTTTCATTTTTTCCACATACGGTGACATCTGCGCTCCCCACGAGTTTCTTTGAGCATATAAACGGCAGGTGCCCAATGATCAGCTAGCAGCGAAGAGCTTAACCGCCCACTGTCACGGTAGACCAGGTTTTACCAACACATTTATACCGGGATTCTGGATTGAGCACAACAAGAAGGGCAAAATACATTATACTTTATTTATTTTCAGACAAACACACAAAATTCACAATTACACTGGATAAAACACTTACTGGGATGGGGAAACGAAATCAAATGTCCATTGAACGAAACAAAGTCTCTGGACACCCCTGCACTCATGCAAGTAGGTGCGAGCTTTGAGTCGTGTGACAGTCCTTGGCTAGGGGCGCAACTTGTCACCCCTATATCATTGCTGAAGGGAAAGATTTTGTAATGTAATGTGAATCCCCAGCTCAAGCTAATTCTGGTAGAGGGTGTAAACCTTCGTTACGATGTAGGTTAATCCCTCACACTCCAGAACCGTTGATGCTAAATCTTGGACGTTTCTTGGTTGCTCTTAGGTGAATCTCACTAAGACTGGACTGCAGGCATGTTTATAGGGTTTAGCGCCCTATCCCTAACATCCACAGTCAATCCTCCCGTGGGAACAATGTTTCCCACCTATCCCAGACTTGCCAGTAGTTTGCAAAGAGGGCAGAAGTTGCTTCCCTGTTTTCTCCGAGCATGTGCCAACTTGACACCTGAGCTAGTTAACATACCGGTCCCAACCTTCTACCTGACGACAGCAAGTCTGGGGTTTGGCTACCAAGTGTGAAGTGTCCGTACTTCACACCGGTATATGGCACTTACAAATATCCTGGGTACCCTAACACCTCAGGTCTCTGAGGCTTTTCAACTCCGGACTTCTCATAGACACTGGGGCACACCTTAGCAGGGTGCCTTTTGAAGTTCGGAGATGAAAAATCCCTCAGCTCATTCATCTATAACACAGGGGCGTGTTAATAGATTCATTGCCGGGCTGGCAGGAAAAGATTCCTGCCTGTACATTTAAAACTCATTGAAATACATTTTATTGATAAATCTATGTTCTGTGTATGGAACAAACATAAAACTCATGTGTATCTTAATGGTTTCTTTTCCACTAGCTGCACTCCAAAAATTAGAGAGCTAGATCTTTCCTAGCGTGAGCTATCCACTTAATTGAAGGGGCTCTGTGATATGGGTTGCGGTTTGATCAATAATCGGTCTGGGTTACAAGCCGGCATACAATGTATCCGTCCTGGCTTTTGATCAGTAACCGCAGACGGGAGCCACCAATTCAGCTCAAGTGGATAACGAGACAGCAGGATAGTAAGTATCAAGAAGGCACTTCAGCTAAACCGCAGACCACTTATTCAATTGACTTTGTGATTTCAATGTCTGGGGTCTGAAAACTGATACTTATCTTTAACACAGTTACTTATTCACAGTCACACTACTTCAATCAGCACTTGGCACAGTGCCAGCAGCTCCCCCTTGTGCTGCAAATACAGTTAGCACATTTTTCATTCATTCCTTTAACTGCAGCTAGCTGCTAAGCTGCAAATCAGGGAAAATAAAGGTAGTGTAGGGGAAAACATGGTGTTATGTTGGCAATACATTTTAACCCCTTCTGTCCCAACACGGTTTAGGGTTAACCAGCTGGGCATAATACCTTTATTATTGGCCTGGTTAACCCTTCCACCACCACACCCACTCAGTAGTGAGCGGCCAATGGTGGAGTGGAGGCAGAGAGAGCTGCAGGTGCATTTGATTAAGGATGATGTGAGTAACGATTAACTCGTTGTGTGCTGTTAGTTGCACAACACTGGTGCGTGGTTCACTTTGTGCGTAAAGCATCACAGGACGTGGTGCAGGGGTGGGGCCTGGATATGGCAGTGTCCTCTTGTCTGATGACGTGGCACCTGGGAGTAGCTTCCCTGGTCTGATGGAGCTTGTTGCAGTGGTGGGACCTAACGCTGATCCTTACAGGGAGTAGGTTTTGATTTTGCCTTAAAAGGAAAGTGTGCCTATTTGTTTTATTTTGGAAAGTAAACAACTGCAGGTTTAAAGTCTAAAAACATACCTTTCGACTCTTACTGACCCTACCACGAGGCCATACTGCCCCAAAAGTTAGACCCTTTATGCGCTGACACTATGTAACAGGGAACGGCTGTATTACTTATTCTGCGCTGTGTATGCAGCAATGCTAGAAATGAAACATTATTATATGGGACTCATGGCTTTCCATTGTATGACACTACTGATAAAACCGCCGTTATTCGACCTCTTCACGCGTTGTGTATATCGGAATACCGATGTCATGACATGGGATGTCTTCCAAACTTCTCGCGAGTTCCTGTGAGTGTAGCGAGTGTAGAAAATTGCATTTTAGTGTTCTGTTTTTTAAACACATAAAATAGACACATGAAATAGATACAGTAGCACAGTGCTGTACACATTGCAATTCATTCATTTCATTGCAACCAAAGAAACAGAATCCGTGAAATTCAAATAAAGTATCCGCGATAAGCACCGGTGCCTGGGGCGATTGGCCGCGTTCATGCCACGTGGAGTACAGCAGAGCAGGTGAAATTGGCACCGTGATTTGATCGAATAACGGCCACTGTATGAGTATGTAACAGGGAAACAATGGAGGATTCGGGCGCAACTGCGCATGTCTGACTCAGAGAGGCTGCTGGGATCTTCAAAAAAACTTTATTGATGGAACACACAAGGGCTAGCACCGCATTCTCCCCCTCAACGCGTTTCACCCTTAGGAATAGGGCTTCGTCTTGGAGTGGGGAGAAGCGGAAGCTGCCTGTTTAAATACAGAAAAGCCCGCGAAAACGGGGACATTTAAATTGCAGATTAAAAACATTAACCCCTCCAGCGCTTGTACCTGTAATCAATGCTAAACAATTAATTCATGGTTATGACAATGTAATTGCAGTATTAGTTAAGAATATACTGTTTGTATTCAGGTCAATCATTGGGGATATATGAATGAATAGTTAAAAGGTTGCTGCAAACACTGCTAGTGCATAGTTGAGTCCCATAGATAACAAGAACAGTTTATATCTTATCATTATGTTTGTGTATTGGATTATACTCAAACAAATCTAATACATTATTGGTACTAGATTAAACTGTAAACTGTATTTAAGCTGATTAAACATCATTTGCTGGGCTCTCAGCCAATGCATGAATAACAAGAGGAGATATGGTGAAAGAGGGGGAGGGGGGGGGGGAGAGTAAGGAGGGGGGAGGGGGGAGGGGGAAGGGAGGGAAAGGGGGAGGGGGGGGGGGGGAAATGGGAAAGGGGGGGAGGGAAAAGGGGGGGGGGTCATAGAGGAGGGAAAAATGATCATAGAGAGCAGCATATTAAACTGTATGCCTTCCCCCTAAGGGCATTGTATCTTGACAGTTTATTTAGAAAGTTAAAAAACTTTAAGAAAGAAAACTTAAAGAAAACAGCGTAAATCCCAATCAATGTTGAGTCCGTTGGGCTGTAGAGAATTAAGTGTATGTATCCAGTGTGCCTCTCTCTGATGTAAAATCCTTAATCTATCCCCTCCTCGGGGTGGTAACACAATGTGTTCGATGGCACAACATCTGAAATTCTCCACAGTACCCAACGGACACACATTGAAATGCAATGGTACCGGGTGTGTAGTATCATGTTTTTTGATTAGTCTAAGGTGTTCCATTATGCGGATTTTTAGGACTCTACTGGTTAGTCCTACATATTGTTTATTGCACCCGCATTTTAACAAATAAATCACAAAACTGGTCTGGCATGTTATAAAAGTTTTGATGGGAAATGTACGTGTTTCATCGTGGTTCGAGAAATGCTTGGTCTTAATCATATTAGGACATATTTTTTTAGTTGCTGCAACACTGCCAATCGCACTTATAGAGCAGAGGCTATTTTTAGCAACACCCCTGAATTTTTATGTGAGGACACAGCGGACCTCAAGTTACATTTCATTAAATTGGAGAAATGCTTACTCCTAAGACAAAGAATTTGGTGGGAAATAACGACCATGGAAAATTATATACGTGTAAAACGTATTCCCAGAGGCTTACGTCATACCAAAACCCCTTCCTTTGGGTTTACCAATGTAGAATTTGAACAACAATGGTGCATAATTCTTGAGGACTGTTCATTTAAATTAATGGACCTGATTATTAGACAAAAATCCCAAGAATACAAAATAGTTTCCAAACAAATTTTGGAATTACAAGGAAAAATGAAAGCCTTTTCAATAATGGATAATTTCAAGGAGCTAGACAATAAAACAGCTAGCAAACTTAATAAACAAGAGAAAACCATTATGCTCAATAAACAGTCAAAATTTGAGCGTGACAAGGCGGACTATGATTTGCACCAGATTTACATGTGGCAGAAATTACCATCTAGAACCAAAGGCAAGCCCAAATACAAGAAATCCAATAAAGAAGGAGGGGGTAAATCAATCCTTAAGGGAAACAAAACTAATGATTCTTCTTCACATGCTGTATCCTTCTCATTCTCCGAGAGTGACTTCAACCCCTCGTCAGGGGACGAGATGGCAGGAACAAGTGAGATGATATATGCCAACAGACCAGCCACACAGAAGTCCTCAAAAAACGGGGAAGGACGAGAAGAGGCAGAAGAAAGAACCCACATTGGGATGCCATCCAAGAGGCTAAAAACTTAACAATGGAGAACAGTAATGTTATAAACAACTCTAAACATAAACTGACACAATCAGAACTATCCATGTTGCACCTTGGACTTTCTTTTGCACCAAGTACCAAATTTAACTTGTTTTCTACAATGGTAGACGTATTCAAATTTACACGCAAATTAACATTGAAACGCTTCTTTTTTTCCAGGAATCAAAATCCCAATACAGTGTTACCCATATTTGACATTAACCCTGTTTCAATTCCCCTAGGTTTTGAAGACCAGTGCAGGGAGCAGGATCTTATGGATCTCTTCAATGAGAATAATACACTTGATGACCCGGTAGAATTTCTGGGCAGTATCAATTCTGGGTTTAAAAAGAGATCCCTGTTCTACCCCTCATTTATGAGGGGGCAGTACATCGATATCTTTCAGAAAGCCATAGAAAGAGATCTATTGCTCCTAGCCAAAGGTATAGGAACCAGGGGACTTCAACAAGATAATCTAACGGGGGAACAAAGAACAGCTTTAAAAACATTAACTAATAACGATTCTATTCTAGTGAGAAAGGCGGACAAAGGTGGCGCAACTGTGGTGCTGGACAGAGATTATTATGTAGCAGAGGCACAGCGACAGCTGAGCGACCCCGATACCTACCGTACCCTTGGCAGGGACCCCACCATCCAATTCAGCAGAGAGTTCTTGGACCTCATGGATGAAGGTGAGATGTTACACATCCTCTCACCAAATGAGCGGGACTTCCTCACCACTCCAGATCCCATCACCCCTATTTTTCATCACCTACCCAAAATTCACAAGACACTGATTGCACCCCCGGGTAGACCCATTATTTCTAGTATAGGCTCACTGGTGAACACCTTTCACAATATATAGATCACTTTTTACAGCCACTTGTTCACTCGTTACCTTCTCACATTATAGACACCAAACACATCTTATCATTACTCACTCCCATCAGCTGGCACACACATTACATCTGGGTCACCCTAGATGTAACTTCCCTATACAACATTATCAAACACGAACATGGTCTCACTGCAACAGAATTTTTTCTGCACAACCACTCCACTCTGTCCCCAGCACATATAGCTTTTCTCTTAGATAGTATCAAATTTTCACTCACGCACAATTTCTTTCTTTTTGATCACCAGTTTTATCTCCAAACACGTGGGACAGCTATGGGGACGTCTTTTGCCCCTTCCTACGCCAACCTATTCATGGGTTGGTGGGAGATGTCCCACGTGTTTGGAGATTCAAACCCATTCAGACATCATATAGCGTTTTACAAGCGCTATATTGATGATCTCATTTTGATCTGGAGTGGTGGGGAGGAAGAGCTTTTGAAGTTTTTTGAGTATCTGGCGGATAATATATTGAATTTGAGGTTTACTCATACATATGACAAATTCCAAATTACATTTTTGGATCTGAATTTATATGTCGATTTGGAGAACAAAATCCAGTCTGACATTTACAGAAAAGAAAATGCCAGAAACTCACTGCTTCACGCTAAAAGCTGTCACGCACGCCCTCTGGTCAGAGGTATTCCGAAGGGACAGTTCCTGCGGTTACGCAGGAACTGCTCCACTTTGGGATCTTTTGAACAGAGGGCGGGCGAGATGAGGGAGAGATTCCTGTCAAGGGGGTACAATGCTATGGACCTAGATCTGGCATATCAAAGTGCCTTAGACACCGATAGAGAACAACTCATAAATATGAATGTTCGCCAACAACCACAAGGTACACGGGCGGAGGATACGGGAACCCCTTTCTTTATAACCAATTATAGTGAGCAGGCCAATTGTATTAAAGCCATCATACACAAGCACTGGACCACCCTATCTTTAGACCCTCTTTTGGGCAAATTGGTTAGTATGGGTCCCAAAATAGTGTTTAGAAAGGCTGCCACATTAGGGAACCTTCTTTCGCCCAGTATGTTAAAGCCAACCAACCTTAATAGAACTAATATGTCTATGTTTCCTAGACTCACTGGTTCGTTCAAATGTGGGCACTGCAAAATATGTCCTAATATGATTAAGACCAAGCATTTCTCGAACCACGATGAAACACGTACATTTCCCATCAAAACTTTTATAACATGCCAGACCAGTTTTGTGATTTATTTGTTAAAATGCGGGTGCAATAAACAATATGTAGGACTAACCAGTAGAGTCCTAAAAATCCGCATAATGGAACACCTTAGACTAATCAAAAAACATGATACTACACACCCGGTACCATTGCATTTCAATGTGTGTCCGTTGGGTACTGTGGAGAATTTCAGATGTTGTGCCATCGAACACATTGTGTTACCACCCCGAGGAGGGGATAGATTAAGGATTTTACATCAGAGAGAGGCACACTGGATACATACACTTAATTCTCTACAGCCCAACGGACTCAACATTGATTGGGATTTACGCTGTTTTCTTTAAGTTTTCTTTCTTAAAGTTTTTTAACTTTCTAAATAAACTGTCAAGATACAATGCCCTTAGGGGGAAGGCATACAGTTTAATATGCTGCTCTCTATGATCATTTTTCCCTCCTCTATGACCCCCCCCCCCTTTTCCCTCCCCCCCTTTCCCATTTCCCCCCCCCCCCCCTCCCCCTTTCCCTCCCTTCCCCCTCCCCCCCTCCCCCCTCCTTACTCTCCCCCCCCCCCCTCCCCCTCTTTCACCATATCTCCTCTTGTTATTCATGCATTGGCTGAGAGCCCAGCAAATGATGTTTAATCAGCTTAAATACAGTTTACAGTTTAATCTAGTACCAATAATGTATTAGATTTGTTTGAGTATAATCCAATACACAAACATAATGATAAGATATAAACTGTTCTTGTTATCTATGGGACTCAACTATGCACTAGCAGTGTTTGCAGCAACCTTTTAACTATTCATTCATATATCCCCAATGATTGACCTGAATACAAACAGTATATTCTTAACTAATACTGCAATTACATTGTCATAACCATGAATTAATTGTTTAGCATTGATTACAGGTACAAGCGCTGGAGGGGTTAATGTTTTTAATCTGCAATTTAAATGTCCCCGTTTTCGCGGGCTTTTCTGTATTTAAACAGGCAGCTTCCGCTTCTCCCCACTCCAAGACGAAGCCCTATTCCTAAGGGTGAAACGCGTTGAGGGGGAGAATGCGGTGCTAGCCCTTGTGTGTTCCATCAATAAAGTTTTTTTGAAGATCCCAGCAGCCTCTCTGAGTCAGACATGCGCAGTTGCGCCCGAATCCTCCATTGTTTCCAGTACCCTTCCAGACGGTGGCACGCAGAAGCAGCCGAGGTGAGCAGGCCCCTACCCGGAGATGCAGGTGAGGTAAGTTAACAACAGCCCCCTGCACCGGTCAATTCTGTGGCCAAGCGGAGCTCCCTCATGCGCTGTCTCAGTGTCTGACACGTTTTCAGACTGCCACACTGCACACTGAAGCGCAGGACAGATACACACATTCTTTGTAACAGGGAAAGGCTGTATTACTCATTCTGCGCAATGCTAGAAATAAAACATTATTATATGTGACTCATGACTTTCCATTGTATTTTTTAGAAACCCCGCTCTGTGTGCACTGAGAGCTGCCTGCCTGGGTACAGAAAAGCTCAGCAGGAAGGAAGACCCAGATGCTGCTATGACTGTGTTCAATGCACAGAGGGGGAGATCTCCAACAGCACTGGTTAGTAACCCCTAACTCAGTCATATTCTGTTTTGCTGCCCATCACCTGGTTTAGGTCACACTGCTAGAGTTGCTAATCAGAATAGCAAATGTTCTAATTAGAAATGGGCAAAGCAAGTGTGTGTGCGTGTGTGTGTGTGTGTGTGTGTGTGTGTGTGTGTGTGTGTGTGTGTGTGTGTGTGTGTGTGTGTGTGTGTGTGTGTGTGTGTGTGTGTGTGTGTGTGTGTGTGTGTGTGTGTGTGTGTGAGTGTGTGTGTGTGTGTATAGATTGTGAATTCAGTCCACGGATTGCTAAAATACGGAATCCAAAAAACACGTTTGCAATGTTAAAAATACAAAAATCTGAGGCGCATGCGTGAAGCCAGAGTAGATGGAAGCTTAGGTTTCTAGCTCTGCTCGCATCGGCACAATAATCTATTAAAAGCGGCAATCAAAGTGACCCCCCACGAATCAGTCCAGTGAATTCAAGTAGGGGAATACCTGGTGATGCCGGCACGGGGAAAAGCAAAGCCGAAAGACCCCTCGGTCACGACTTATTTCAATTAAAAAAAACCTGCAGCAGGAGACAGCCCTGATCCCCCTACAGCAGGGATGGCAGCAGAGGCTGAGGTTGCCAGGCCGGCTGCAAGAGCGGATGACAATGAACCAGTAACTAGAAAAGACTTCAGGGAGCTCTGCGCAGAGATGAAACAGTTCTTCAACAGAGAGCTGTGGAATCTGCGGAGGGACCTCGATGGACTGGGGGAGAGGACCGGGTCCCTAGAGACCAAAATGGACGCTAACACGAGGGCCATCCAACAGACAAACAAAACAGTAGCCCAGTTACAGGATAAGTTCCGTGACCTCTCAGACAAACAAGAGGACACCGAAAATCGGGACAGACGAAATAATGTCCGTATCCGTGGGGTGCCTGAGACAGTAACAGACGCTGAGGAATTTGTTCAGCAGTGGCTGGAGCATATACTGCCTGATAAATCTGCCCAGGACTTGCACCTTGATAGGTGCCATAGAGCCCTCCGTTCAAGACCACAGGCAGGAGCCCCCCCTCGGGATATCATAGTACGCTTTCATTTTTATAAAATAAAAGATGCAGTTTGCCGGATGGCCAGGGAGGCCAGGTCCATGGAGTATGAGGGTGTCAAGCTTCAGATCTTTCAGGATCTATCCCCGGCTACCCTCCTAAGACGACGTAGCCTGGGACCGGTAACTAAAACCCTGCAGGACAGGGGGGTCAGGTACAGATGGCTGTTTCCCTTTGCCCTGCTAGTGGTGAAGAACGGTGTGGCGAATACCCTACGGAGGGCCGAGGACGGCAACAGCTTCCTCAAGAAGCTGGGACTACAGCAAAGCCCCCACAGCCCTGGCCCCTCTCATCCACCTTACCTGGAATCCGAGGCTGATCCGACCCCGTCGATGTCCCGGAACAGAGTGGGAGCCGCGCTGGAGGAAACCCTGTGAAACCACGAGTTCTACACAGCTCCGCCGGTCTGGTAGAGCTCTTAAAGGGACCTGATTCATGTCTCCCTCCCTCGTGTCAAAATGGCCGGCCATGGGTACTCCTGCGATGTCCCCCCCTGGTGATCTTCTCCGAATACTGCAGCTGGGAGACGCCGGATCCCTTCTTCTCCGACAGGCAGTGAAGATGAGAGCGGGAAAGCAGGATAAAGGCGCGAACAGGAGGAGGGAGGAGCTCCAGACCGGCACACACCGCGACGTCATCATCAAGACTCCCTGGCGCTCGGGCACTTCCACCCATTGAGGAGACTTCCGGGTCAGAGGGTATCGGATGCGGAGGGAGGGACACTGAGCCTGATGGGAGAGGGGGGGAAACGGGACTGGATGCTGAGGCGGGGGTCGGCGGCTGTGAGGGGCTAGCTCCCCTGAGAACCCGGGGCGGGCCTCAGAGTAGGGGGCAGCCCTTCATTGGCGACGCATCAGAAGGGTTTGGAAAATGCTCACCCGTGCCGCTCCCCCCCTCTCGGCCCCCCCCTCCTCTTGCCGCCTCTCCCTTGTTATCTCCTCTTACCCATGGCCTCCTCCCTCCTGCCTTCCCCCCCCCACCTGTCTGCCCCATCCCCCCCCGCCTTCCCCCCCTTCTCCTTCCTCTCCCCCCCCCTCTCCGCTCTCCCCGCCACCCCCCTCCGCCCCCTTAACCTTCCCCATTTATCCCTTCCCCTCCCACTATCCTCCCCTCCCTCTCCCCTCACCACCCCCCCACATCATTTCCCCTCCTCTGCACCACCCCACCTTTTGCCCCTAACCCCTCCACCCCCCTCCCTCCACCCCTCCCCCCACAGGTTATACTAACAGTATGCAGGGGGAGATGAGCAATACGCCCTAGGCTGAGAGGAGAGCAGTTAAGGGAGAGAAAGAAGTTCCGCCATAGGGGTGCTCCTGCCAAGGCCAGACTGACACATATACATCTTAAAGGGATGTTGCATATAGGAGACATTACAGGCTCAAGAGAGATAGATTATTGTTGGGTTCATGTTTGACCCAGGTTTGTTCGTTCAACCTTAATGACTTTGACTCTACATGATGACTATTGATTAATGCACTTTGTCTACCTTAGGGTCAGGAATCGCTCACGGCGGTCGGCTGGCGGGGTATCGGGGTGCTCGGGGGCACCCTCGATGGGGTCCCATCTCGGTGGACAGCTCCGTGACCGAGACACAGGCCCCCACTCCGCATGAGATCTACGGATGGGGCAAGCGAGGATACGTAAGCCACCAACGCAGAATCCCACAGAGGCATTAACTTCGGGAGTGGGGAGACGTCGGTCTGGGGAGGCCCCCTAGCGCCGGGATGCGCCCGTGGAGCCGAAGCTGAATTACGCTAAGTCTATAGTTATTGTTTTACTTTTTGAAGTTGTAATAAAGAATGTTATGTGATGCCGCAATACACACACAAAGTTCAATGTCGGTGCGAGACACCTTTGGTCTTCGCCGGTGCCTCACAAGGTATCTCATGGAGGTAGTCCATGGGAGCCAACACGCCCTACAGAGGACATGCCCACAAAGACTGGCACTCCCGTTTGATGGGTGCCAGTCGGCGGTCCGACAAACAGGGCATAAGAGCCGACTCTGGATCAGCCCAGACAAGGCTTTTCCCTTTTTCTTTTTATTTACCCAGTTCTTCCCCCTCTCCTTCCCCCTCTCCTCCCCCCCTTCCCTATCCTTGGGGCTGCGGGCCTACCATCAGAGCAGGGCAAGGCCAACCCAGGGGCACATACCTATCACAGGTCACACTCACGATAATAGGAGGCCCAGATTTGGACCGCCTCAGAACCATAACATCTCTACGCAGATCCCAGACACCAACCTAACTATATGGCGCTGAATTTTATATCTATAAACGTAAAGGGATTTAACAACCCTACGAAAAGAAAAGTCGCCTTTACAGATTTTAAGGCAAAACAGGCCGACATCCTCCTAATACAGGAAACACATTTTAGCCGTAACAGTGTACCCAAATTCCTAGATAGACAATTCACACAATTCTATTGGGCGTCCGCTGCAGAAAAAAAAAGAGAGGTCGGAGTTATCTTCCACAACAGGGTTCCATTCACACTGGACACGATTAGGAGAGACAATGAAGGCAGATACTTAATAGTAGTGGGTTCAATACAAGAACAGCCACTGACAATAGCCTCGGTGTATGCCCCGGGTGAGCAAGGACACAAATTTATCAAGGATTTTTTTCAGAAACTGACGCAGGTAGCCAAAGGTCAGATAATCCTAGCGGGAGACTTCAACCTTACTATGAACCCCAAGCTAGATTGAACGGGAATTTCTAGAAACGGTCGTAAGAAAGTGATTGACACCCTAAAATCAGGTCTCAAGAAAGCCCAGCTAGTAGATATCTGGAGGGAACTTCACCCCACAGAAAAAAACTATACTTTTTACTCCCACCCCCACGACGTCTATAGCAGAATCGACTACTTCTTCATTTCTAGTAGACTGGTTCCCTTGGTCGCCCAGGCTTTGATCCATGATATTTCATGGTCAGACCATGCGCCTATAGAGCTGAGGTGCAACCAAATTCGCCCTGATAGACCCGGTGCAAATTGGAAAATAAATGAGTCACTCCTTAAGATCCCAGCTATATGCGACTCAGTCGGAGAGGAGATAGATAAATTCTTCACGACTAATTATGGTTCGGTGAGCTCCGACCTCACCCTCTAGGAGGCCCATAAGGCAACCATAAGGGGCACTTTAATTGGTATTGCCGCCCGTAGAAAGAGAGAGCGTAATAACAAGATAGCAGCCCTCCAATCCAAATTAAATTCCCTCACATCAAGACACAAACTGACGCAGGATCCGAGGGTCCTATTGGAGTTAAAGAACATCAAAATCGAACTAAACCTACTATTGGTCTCCCAGGCTGATAAGTCTCTGAGTTGGTCACGGAGGAAATTTTACGAAAAGGCGAACAGGCCGGATACCATGCTAGCGCGCAAACTAAACACTAGACAGCCTAATTATAACATACAGGCGGTGCGTCTGAAGGACGGCTCCTCCACATCCAACCCAAAAAGCATAGTCGAGGAATTTAAATCATTCTACGAAAATTTATATAATGGAGAGAAAGTGGCACATAACTCCAAAACGGCAAGGGCCACGGAAGATTTTATAGCACGTTCCAACCTAACAGGGCTGAGCGAGCAGGACAGGGAGGGGTTGGAGGCTGATTTCACATTAGAAGAACTTACCCAGGTCATCACGGACCTTAAACCCTCAAAGGCCCCGGGGCCAGATGGGTTTTCGGGGCAGTATTATAAGGCGTTCGCAGAGAACCTTGCCCCATGGCTGCTCCGAATGTATAATGCTGTATTAGCAGGAGCCCCGTTCCCGGAGCAGATGCTCCAGGCATCAATCTCAGTTATCTATAAACCTGGGAAAGATCCGCAGGACTGTAAAAGTTATAGACCAATTTCCCTAATTAATACAGATGTTAAAATATACGCCAAACTACTGGCCAATAGATTAAGTCTTATCCTGCCCAGACTCATACATCCAGATCAAGTTGGCTTTATAATGGGTAGACAAGCTGCGGACAACACCCGACGAATCATTGTTCTGCTAGAAATAGCCACTAATCAGAAATTAAGCGTTATGATGTTGAGTCTGGATGCGGAAAAAGCGTTTGACAGGATTGACTGGCCCTACTTAAAACAGACGCTTGGGGCATTCGGCTTTGGGGAAAGGGTAAGTGGGGCGATAATGTCGCTATACTCGGGCCCCACAGCCAAGGTCATACATCAGGGTTTCCCCTCTAATTTATTTCAAATTAAAAGCGACACACGTCAGGGGTGCCCGTTATCACCCCTGTTATTCGCCCTATGTATGGAACCTTTAGCTGCGCAAATCCGTAACAACCCGGATATTTCAGGGATTACGGTGCATTCACAATCACATAAGATTGCCCTGTACGCAGACGATATACTGCTGCTAATCTCCAGGCCTCTAACCTCCCTGCCGAACCTATTTGACCTGTTGGATACATTTAATAGAATATCAGGATTCAAAATAAATCAAACCAAATCAGAGGCCCTGAATATCAGCCTCCCAAAGGAAACTGAAAAACTACTGAGTCTGAACTTTAATTTCAATTGGCAACCAAAACATATTAAATATCTAGGGATCTACATCACTTACAAGGGCGTCTATGATGCTAATTACCCCAAACTAATCAAGACACTAAAAGCAGATTTTAAAAAATGGACGCCCTACAAGATCTCCTGGATAGGAAGGATACATAGTGTCAAGATGAATCTCCTCCCCCGTATCCTATATTTGTTTCAGACTCTACCAGTGCCACTTAGACTGAAGTATATACTCTCACTTCAGTCTGATATCTCCGAATTTATCTGGGGAGGGAAAAAACCTAGAGTAAATAAGACAATTATGAAAAAAACCACCCGGACAGGAGGCCTAGCGGTACCTTGCCTGGTCTCTTACTACAAAGCGGCGCAATTGTGTCAACTCACACAATGGCAGACCAACCCCGATCTGAAAAGATGGGTGGATCTGGAAAAGAGGGCTTGTGCCCCACTAGAGATAGAGAATTTGCTATGGTTACCCAAAACAGCTATTAAATGGGCTGAACGACCGCTCTCATCGGTGGCCAACTCACTGTCGGTATGGGAGACCACAAAATATAAACATACCCTGACCACAAGGCGCTCTATGATGGCCCCCTTGTGGGGCAAACCTAACTTTGCACCGGGACTAGTGGCAAATGCCGCAGGGCCCTGGAAAAAATATGGATATCTTAGGTTAAGAGATCTGGAGGGTATACCGAACAGAGTTAAATCATTCGAACAAATTAGATCTGAAAAAAACATCCCACATTCCGAATTTTTTCGGTACCTCCAGATACGAGCGTTCTTCGCCAAAAACTCCCCCTTCCCACCATTAACCACATTCGAAAAGCTCTGTCTGACGAAAACAGACACACAGGGACTTACATCGCACATCTATAGAGAAGTGATCGGTTCTGGGAGCTCACAGCAACGACAAAAACTGACGTACCAACTTAGATGGGAAACAGATATTGGGGAGGAATTGGAGGAGGACGACTGGACTGCTATAATAGAGGCTACTGCCAAGAGCTCCATATGCACTACTTTGAAGGAGAATGCATATAAAGTATTGATGAGGTGGTACCTCACCCCATTAAAATTATCAAGGTTTGTCACAGGATACTCCCCGCTGTGTCCCAAACAGTGCGGAGAATCGGCGGACCTGTTGCACATGCTGTGGTCTTGCCCTCGGATCTCACACCTGTGGGATGAAATTAGACATTGGATCCAGAGGATCTTTGACCTCACAATTCCCCCTGATCCATGGCTGTTCCTATTGAACAGACCATGGAAGGGTCTTTCAAAATCAGGTAATAAACTAGTTGCACATTTTGCAACAGCAACGAGGTGCGAGATCGCAGCTATGTGGAAACAACCAGAGATCCCAAATATCCCAAAAATTCGGAATCGATTATGGTACATATGCCAGATGGAGAAATTGACGAGTCTGGTCAATAACACTGGTGAAAAATATCTAAAAGTCTGGACGCCTTGGCTGGAACAGACAGACATCCCGGGGGTTGAGGTAGCCACGATATGGCAGTGATTATTCCAAGTGCATTCTCGTACAAAGTAAGCGGAACGGACTACGAGACCTAGTTGAGGACACACCATGTGAACACTTTGCGCGGCCCTAGAAGTCGGCAAACAAACGGTGTATAGTAAATCTACCAGCCACCTATGGGAAAGTGGCAGTGCAGCGTGCCCGCGCCCCCCCCCTCCCCTTCCCTCCTTCCCACCCTCCCCCTCCTTAATTTACTTTTTTTTTGTGTTGTTCCCCCAAGTTTAACCTACTGGTTTTAGAGATATCATGTGCAACGCATGAACGCTTGTGGCTCCAGAAGGAGAATGTAGCAGTATCGTACATGACTGTAATACTGTGAATGTTCGTGTTATTTGTATTGCGATGCTATTTATATTGAAAATATTCCAATAAACTTGAAGTTATAAAAAAAAAAAAAAAATACAAAAATCTGCATTTTTGTGACTGATTAATGGATTAATCCGCGGCTAAAAGGAGCTGGCCAATCTTCAGCAGATTGAAATTTGACCGCAAAATTCTGCCATGTCTATTTCTTATCCTTGGTGGGCCGGACACCAGTAGCTCACACGCTACCTTAGACTTATCAACTCAATATAGTTCTTATTGAAATCCTTTGGGCTGACAGACAATTACACCACTCTCTACCATAGCCCCATTTTAAGCGTTTTCTGCGGGACAGATCTTTAGTGATCAGGGGAAAAAAAGAATCAGCCTTTTTTTAAACATCTCCACCAAAATCCGCAGCTGAAGGGAACTGGCTAGTCTGCAGTGTATTCAAATTCCGGTCAATTTTCGCCGATGTCCAGTAACACCAAGATTGAACGCCATGTTCTGTATCAGGACTTCTGGCAAGAGAGTGCAGCATCATGAATCCTGCTTTATAACCAATTTACTCTGAGAAATCTGTCTCTATATGCCTTAGAATAAAATACCTTAATTGTTAGTGCTGTATTTGCTTTGCTGTTAAAAACCAATTAACATTATTCTTCATCAGACATTTGCACTAAAAGAACTGAACTTTGATGTGTGAGTGTAATGCGTGAGGCTCATAATGCTTAAATTGCTAATGATGGAGTGTCCAATAAATGTGTCCACTTACATTTTTCTGCACCCTTTCATTGATTGTTTTAAGTGACTGTGAATTATGTATATTTCCAAGATTTACTGTCCCTAAACTTTTACCACATGACAAAGAGTCAACGCACACTGGGGTTTTTCCACGGAAGCAATTACAAATAGCAGATTGCTGCCTGCTGAATTTTGCAGCTTCCATTATTATTTTGTGGCACTGCTACAACTGTTACCGTTTCTAACAATCCAGATTAAATAGTCACTAAGGATGAAAATGCATTAACATTCAACTTCATTACCTTTGCAAAGCAAAGACAATGGAGGGGTTAAGGAACAACAGCAGCTTTATTGAAGGCAGTGGGTGTGGGTGAAGTAGGTACTTGGCCCTTCATTCACCCCCTCTGACCCCAATAAACATTACAATATGTACTACCCACCAATACACAACCCATCCCCTTTGCCCCCACATAAAACCATAATTGAATTATTTATACACATGATTGATACCAGAGTCCAGCAGGTGTCTC